>NC_053426.1:41102152-41316427 GCF_007990345.1 Gossypium hirsutum | reverse complement strand
CGAGCATTGACATGTTGGCAAGCTATCCAGCTCGTTTCCAGCTCCACGAGCTCCGTCTAGCTCAAATCCAGCTTAGGAGTTTAGCCTCAGCTCAACTTTAGCTCACGAGCTAAAACTTAGCTCATTTTAGTTTAAACTCGGTTTTGTCTTTAATACATTAAATAAAATTTGCACATATTTATTTAAGCATTAAACTTGTCTTATATTAATATTTGTTATTAATATATCATTGTCATTATATAAATTGATTATGTTCACATAGCCGAATTAATGCATGACATTAATGTGTTCACATCATGCCGAATTTATGAGTGTTCATGAGATGTCTTAATGACTTGTTTATTTCATGTAGGTACATTCCTTTGGACGGTACAATGTATGAATGAAGAAACATCTCTTTTGGGCATTCCACACTCATGAATGAAGAAGTATTAAATGCTGGTGCATGTACGGCTGGATGCAATGTTTCTACAAATTCATGCATGGTCGAATGCATGTATGACATTAAAGGCTAGTCCATGAATGGATCAAATGCATGGATATAGAATGCATGAATGGCTTAAGTGCATGTATGGTGGCTGTCTCTTAACTTTCCAAGGCACTTATTCGGCCAAGAAGTAGCTGCTAACTAATTCTATGTTGACCATAGAGCTCCTTGAACATGTTCACACTTGAATTGACCTATAGGCTACTACACATGCATGGATGGGTTCAAGAACGTCCAAGGGAAGGAATTAACTCAATAATTCAACACATTGATTGAATTAAGTGCATGCACAAAGGGGAGAACGAATTTACTAGGTTCATGCTACCATTTATGAACTTACATGCCATTAAAGTGTTTAATTATGAAGATACATGGTCCATACAAGTGCATGAACGTCCCAAGGAGATGAATGCAACCTTTTGGTGCACATACAAGTCACTTGAAGCCTTTCTTTATGACTAAGCATTCATGCACAAACTAAGGGGGAAGAAAGTGTCCATTCAGCTAGTGCATGAATCTGCCGAATTTATGAACTCTTTTAATACATTAGTGTGAACGTTTTTATTATTGTGTGAACACCTAGATGCCGAATTTGAATGGTCATCTATGTGCCTATAAATATTTGTTTTCTTTCATTTGTAAAGGACTTTTGACTTTTGATCATTTGAATGAACTTTGTTCAAAGAGTGAGTTTTCTCCTCTCTAAATTCGTACGAGTTTCGATCTGACTTATCTAGCATGCTAGTGGCGTCTATCGTTCTCTTTTGAACTTATCACCTTGCTTTGGTGTGGCGTTCAACCTTCTACAATTCTGCAATCCCACCTTGAACCGAATAGAAATCGGGGTGACACTTTTAGTGTTGAATCGTTTCTGGTGTTTAAGCTCATTTATCCATTCCACCGACTATCCTAGATTTTACCCAACTATAATATCTTTTTACAAAACCGAGCCTTCATTTATCAACTATCCATTTTCTTATTTTTATACTTAAATTGAGCCTACTACCCTTATAAATTTACCATCACCTTAGCCAACCTTTAAAACCATTTGAAAGCTTCCGCATCTTTAGCCTTATTTCATCCTATTTCCGATAACTCAACTATTCCTCGTCGACGATCGGGCAATCAAGTGAATCGACTCAATCAACCGAGCCGGATCACATCATTGGTATCAGAGCTACTAAAACGAGGAATGCCGACGTTCGTACCAAGCTCGGAGTAGGTTCGTAACGAAAAAAGTCAAAAAAAAAGGAAGTCAAAAAAAAAAAAATTTTTTGAGTTGGAATTTAATTTTTTTTCTCTTCCTTGTATTTTGTTTACTATTGTATTGGATTTAAAAAAAAGGAGAAGAAATTCAGAAAAAAAATTCAAAAAAAATCGAAAAAAAAGGAAAAAAAAGTGACAAAAAAATCGAGTTAAAAAAAAAGAAGAGAAAAACAAAAGTGAAAAGTCTTGTGAGTTTTATTTTGTTTTTTTTGTTGCTTCCGAGAATCCATTCATTTTACCATTCCCTCTACCCCCCCAAACGCCACACATACTTTGATTTTTATTTTTCTTTGTTTAGCCTACCCTACACCCGACGTTATCCCTTGTAACCCATTTGAAGCTGACCCTCTAAGCCGCAATAAGTCTTCTTGAAACAAAATACGAATTCACGAGAGTGAGATGAGCGGAAAAAGGCACGAGTGGTGAGTACATTAGAGCGAGCAAAAGCCATTAGACAAGTGTAAACACGAGTGGAGTGTTATCCAATTTTCTTTCCGAGCGAAATTGTGAGGTTTGTGGTGAGGTACTTCATTTTTTTATTTTGTTTTGTGATCTAACATTTTCTTTTTAGCAACAAAAATCATGTCATACGAAGAGTTCACCGAATCGGAAAACCAATATTTGGTTCAAGAAAAGCGAAGAATGGCGACTAAACGAGACCAAAGTGATCGAGTTTCTTCAAGTCGTAAAACGGAACCAAGAACCCCACGGAAATATACCCCCGACTACTACTTAAGAAAAAGTTCCTATCCTGATTCCTTTTCGCCATCTACTTCGAGACAAAGAGATTTATACTATGACGCATATTCATCAGCGAATTTGAGAAGTGACTTCGATCGAAAGTCCTTTTCATCAAGAAATTTGAGAAGACGAGAAGCCGATTACGATTTTGATTCGTTCCAAGATGGCGTTCGAAGAGAAAGACATACTCCTACTAGATCTTCAAAGAAATCTTACTCGGAGTATTCTTCACGAAGTTTTGATTGTGAATCATATGCAAATAGTTCTTCATCTTTCGAACAAGATTTGTATTCTCATCGTTCTTTTGTACATTCTTGTAAAGAGAAAACAAAGAAAAGAAAAGAAAAAGAAAAAGCAAGAGAAGAAAAAGAAAATGAAATAAAAAGAAAAGAGAGGCAAGAGGCAAGTAAGAGAGAAAATGAGCGAATCTTGAGAGAACTTGAAAAAGCCTTTGAAAAAGCCTTTGAAAAGCAAAAAGAAAATGAAAAAGGAAATGAAAAGAAATTTGAGAGTGAAAAAGAAGATGAAAAAGAAATTGAAACAAAAGAAACGAGTGATCCAGAAGAAAAAGAATCGAGTGAGAAAACAAGTGAGCAAGTGAGGATTATTTCCACTAACCCACCTGTTCGATCTTCTTGTGAGTTAACTTTTCAGGTTCCTAGAAGTTTGTGCGACCAATTCCATCTACATTACCTTCCAAATGAGAGGTGTTTTAGGTTGTTCAAAAAAGGTAAGTTCGCGAATGACTACCACCCACTTGCGATTGAAGGTAAGGAAGGTAAGGATTCTTTGTTTATCGAATCAAAATCACTTGATTTGGATAATTTTGTTCACTTACTGTTGTTAACGATTTTGTTTTAAAAGGTGCCATATACAGTTTTTTTATGACGATTACTACATTGGCAAATTTGTTGACAACATTGGATTAGTTTTCCCTAAGCAAATTTTGAACATGTTTGATCAAAGTCTGTCACGTAAAAATTCTCATGTGTTTGACCCTGCAAACTTTTTGAACTCATGTGTTAAATCTTTATGTTTAAATATGCCTGCTCAATTGATTTGTGATAAATCTGCCTGTTTGAAAAGTTGCATGTTCGTTAAAAATTCTTTGTTTGGCATCCATGTTAAAAGATCTTCACATGATATGTGCAATTGTGTTCTTCATGAACAATCCTTGAGTTTTGTGCGAAATTTCCATGTAGTGATTTGCATTCCCGATTAATACTCTTGAAGTATGAACCTTTGCATTTTGGTATGCTCGGTTTTGTCAAATCAACATGTGTGTTTAATCTAGTGAAATATAATTCGTGTGGTGAGTTGATTATATCTTCTTCTAATATGTTGCTTGTTGGAGTTCCTAATCAAGTTCGTGTGTTCAAGCCTGGTATTTGCTACATGAATTCATTTTATGGAAACATTAAGCGCTTTGCATCATTTACATTGAAATTATGTTTGCTTGAAGTTCGAATTTTTGATAAGAAGGTGAAATTCAATGATTTGGGTTTCAATTTTGATTCATTTATTAATCACCTTGTTTGGCCACATTTGAAATTTTCGTTTCATTTCGAGAAGGTAAGGCCAACCTATGTTTTTGGAATTGAATCAAATTTCCATGGTAACTTTCCTTTTCCATTTAAGTCCATAGTTTTCGATAATACTAACCCGTCTTATTTTTGTGAATTCCACCCCTCGAGGAGCAAGACATGTCATGGTGCGTCACCACCTATTCAAATTTATCGAAGTAATAGGTTTGTCTTACGTTATCTATCCAAAGAGAGAAGATTCATTTTGACTGAGAAAGGTAAACCCAATCCTCAATTTTCTTCTCTTCATATTCGTCAAGGTAAGTCATCTGAAAATTTTCAAATATCTTTGCTCACTTCGATTGAAGTTGAAAATTCCATTGATTGGTTGTTTGGAAATTATTTATACTTTGATGTGATGGATTTTTCCTTTTGGAATTGTGATGATGTGATTATTACGTTGGAATTTGGAGACTCCCCTTATGTTGTTCAAAAACGAAAGGAAGAATTAGCATACCTTTGGCCATGGCATACCTTGCATGAGCAAGACAAACGACCAAATGAGTTACTATATTCGATTAAAGAAATTAAAATGTTTTGGATGAGGAATAATGTGTTTAAGTGCCTACCATCGTTTTTAACCAATTATCCCTTGATCCAACTTAGTTTTCATGTTTGTAACGATGGTCTAACGAAACTCTTTGATAAATTTATGTATGCTTGCTTTGTCCAATTGAGATTTTTGGCATATGTTCGATTGAATGAATATTTTATGAACTATCGAACACATTTGAATTTGACTCCTTTGAGTTTCTTTTTATTGGCTGTGGTAAGAATTTTTCAGGTTTGTGTGACATCTTCCATCCCATTTGACCGAGGAAAACCATGCATGAGTCAAAGTTCTCCCATGGACAAATGGCTCGACTTGAGGACAAGTCGCCTAAAAGAGGGGGGGAATGATACGAGCACGCCCCGCGAACTTCATCGAGCAAGTCTGTCAAGCCGAGCATTGACATGTTGGCAAGCTGATCCCAGCTCGTTTCCAGCTCCACGAGCTCCGTCTAGCTCAAATCCAGCTTAGGAGTTTAGCCTTAGCTCAACTTTAGCTCACGAGCTAAAACTTAGCTCATTTTAGTTTAAACTCGGTTTTGTCTTTAATACATTAAATAAAATTTGCACATATTTATTTAAGCATTAAACTTGTCTTATATTAATATTTGTTATTAATATATCATTGTCATTATATAAATTGATTATGTTCACATAGCCGAATTAATGCATGACATTAATGTGTTCACATCATGCCGAATTTATGAGTGTTCATGAGATGTCTTAATGACTTGTTTATTTCATGTAGGTACATTCCTTTGGACGGTACAATGTATGAATGAAGAAACATCTCTTTTGGGCATTCCACACTCATGAATGAAGAAGTATTAAATGCTGGTGCATGTACGGCTGGATGCAATGTTTCTACAAATTCATGCATGTGTCGAATGCATGTATGGACATTAAAGGCTAGTCCATGAATGGATCAAATGCATGGGATGATAGAATGCATGAATGGCTTAAGTGCATGTATGGTGGCTGTCTCTTAACTTTCCAAGGCACTTATTCGGCCAAGAAGTAGCTGCTAACTAATTCTATGTTGACCATAGAGCTCCTTGAACATGTTCACACTTTGAATTGACCTATAGGCTACTACACATGCATGGATGGGTTCAAGAACGTCCAAGGGAAGGAATTAACTCAATAATTCAACACATTGATTGAATTAAGTGCATGCACAAAAGGGAGAACGAATTTACTAGGTTCATGCTACCATTTATGAACTTACATGCCATTAAAGTGTTTAATTATGAAGATACATGGTCCATACAAGTGCATGAACGTCCCAAGGAGATGAATGCAACCTTTTGGTGCACATACAAGTCACTTGAAGCCTTTCTTTATGACTAAGCATTCATGCACAAACTAAGGGGGAAGAAAGTGTCCATTCAGCTAGTGCATGAATCTGCCGAATTTATGAACTCTTTTAATACATTAGTGTGAACGTTTTTATTATTGTGTGAACACCTAGATGCCGAATTTGAATGGTCATCTATGTGCCTATAAATATTTGTTTTCTTTCATTTGTAAAGGACTTTTGACTTTTGATCATTTGAATGAACTTTGTTCAAAGAGTGAGTTTTCTCCTCTCTAAATTCGTACGAGTTTCGATCTGACTTATCTAGCATGCTAGTGGCGTCTATCGTTCTCTTTTGAACTTATCACCTTGCTTTGGTGTGGCGTTCAACCTTCTACAATTCCGCAATCCCACCTTGAACCGAATAGAAATCGGGGTGACACTTTTAGTGTTGAATCGTTTCTGGTGTTTAAGCTCATTTATCCATTCCACCGACTATCCTAGATTTTACCCAACTATAATATCTTTTTACAAAACCGAGCCTTCATTTATCAACTATCCATTTTTCTTATTTTTATACTTAAATCGAGCCTACTACCCTTATAAATTTACCATCACCTTAGCCAACCTTTAAAACCATTTGAAAGCTTCCGCATCTTTAGCCTTATTTCATCCTATTTCCGATAACTCAACTATTCCTCGTCGACGATCGGGCAATCAAGTGAATCGACTCAATCAACCGAGCCGGATCACATCAAGTAGAAATAAAGAAACAAATCGAAACAGCAAGAAATAAAGAAAAGTCCTAAGAACCCTTGAATTCCCGAAAGAATTCACAAATTCCTTCAAACGGCTCTAATCTCCCCTCCAAAGAATATCGATGGCAAGAAGAAGGTTGAAGATGGCTCCCACAATCAAAAGATTGTTAAAACAACTTCTAAAGAAAACTCAAGAGAGAATTCTTGGAGAAAACCCCAAAGAAAATTTTGCACTCAACAAATCTGAAACTTGATAGAAAAAAAAATAATAAGATGTGTTTACAAAGGGTGGCTGGCCAATGATTATATAGGCCTCCAACAAATCCTAATCTCACAAGTAACTAATAAAAATTAAACCTAATTAATAAAGTAACAAGGTAAATTCGGCCATGCACTTATATGGGCTGTTTTGGGCCGAATTTTACATGTAATGCTCCTAAAGATTAAAAAATTAAATTAAACAAGTAGGATGTTTACGAATTGGGCCCTTTAACATGTTGGCCTGATTTTCAACTAAGTATGAATAAATTTCTTGATTGGGCTGGATTTTGGTTATTGGGCCTTGCCTTCAAGAATTTGGGCTCGTGATCCATCTCCTACCAAAATTGGGTCGTTGACGCTCGTAATGGAGATCCAATGCGTTTTGGCTGCAAGATTTGGTTTCTTGGACCAAGATTTCCAAGATTTGAAGTCTTAATTTTCTTGATTCTTGAAATCTCTTCGAACAGCAAAATTGGGCCAAGATTCGGTTTCTTGATTTTCTTGAAAACAAGAAAGTGAATCTTGATTTTCTTGTTCTCTCGTGTATGCATCTAAGGCCTTGCTAACAAGCTCTTGAACGGTCCCATTTAGTTTGGACCGCATTTGTCGGGCCTTTGATCTTGTTATTGGGCCTTGTGGCAATTTGAGCCCAGCACGTTCTTGAACTTGGATTGGGCCTTTATGACTCGTATCACGAGCTAAACCTTAGCTCAACTTCAGCTTAGGAGTTTAATTTCAGCTCAACTTTAGCTCACGAGCTAAAGCTTAGCTCATTTTAGTTTAACTCGGTTTTGTCTTTAATGCATTAAATAAAATTTGCACATATTTATTTAAGCATTAAACTTGCCTTATATTAATATTTGTTATTAATATGTCATAGATATCACATAACTTAAATGTGTTCACATTGTGCTGAATTTATGTGTGTTCACATGATGTCTTATGAATTGTTTTATTTCTTGTAGGTACAATGCTCATGGACGGCGCAATGAATGCTTGAAGAAACATCTCTTTTGGACATCCCACATGCATGAATGAACAACATTTAATTAAGTGCATGTATGACCAGATTCAAGGTGTTTACAAGTTTATGTATTTGTCAAATACATGAATGCACAAAATACATGAATGTTTGGGTTCAAATGCACATTCGGTAACATGAATGATAAAGATTCATGCTTGAATGTATCTAGAAGATCCAATCCCTTTGGACGGTACACATGCATGCATGGAAGGAAATTAATGCAAGTTCATGTAGGGCTTGGTGCAATGTATGAAGAGGTGCATTTAGAATTGAGGTTCAATGGACGGCATTTAAGGGAGTACATGTATTGGAGACTTTTCACTTAATGAAACTTTGTTCAACTTTTATGGAATTTGTGAGATTTCTTTCTCTCATATTTCGTTGAGGACTTTGTTGGCTTATCTAGGAAGCCTAGTGGCGTCAAACCTGTTCTTCACTATCCCGAACTTATCACTATCAAATAGTGTGGCGTTCACCCGTATACCGAGGTTCCTACTTTGCTAAGTAGCGGGTCGAGGTTTATCACTTTCATCCTCCACCTTGAAAGCCTATAAGCATTTGGGTCGATATTTTCTAATATTGGTTCGTGCTTGCTTTTAAGAACCCTTTTCTTCCATATCCATCCTCTATTTACTTCTTTCACTTTCCCTTCCAATTTAGCCAAACCTATACATATTATTCTTATCCATAAACCATCATAGAACCATTATACATAGCTTCCGTCCTATTTTTCCATCAGCTTCATTTCAAAAGTGAATTGAACGATACTTTCTCGTAGACGATCGGGCAACTCAGCATACGACTCGACTCTCCTCGAGGCGATTCATATCATTTTGTATCAGAGCTACTAAAACAAGGAGTTCGTGCGATGAAATCATTCCCCGAGTTAGTCCAAGTGTACGCAAGTAAGTAGGATCCGGGAAAAAAAAGAGTATAGAAAAAAATTTCGTATACCGAAGTTTTCTCATTTTGATTAGTTTGTTATTGTTACTATAAAAACAAAAATCTACGCAGTCGAGGAAAAAAAATCGTGTACAAAAGTGTTTCTATTGTATTTAGTTTGTCAATATAGTACAAAAAAAATTATTATACAAGTATAAAAAAAATTCAAAAAAATTCAAAAAAAATTCAAAAAAAATTCAAAAAAAAATGATTTGTGCAATTCGATGGTTGCTCGAATGTCAAAGCCCTTGATTTGAAATCATACCCGGTCCACCTTCTGTTCTAATCTCATATAATCTCATACACACCACACTTTTTACCTAATTCCCTGTTCTTTCGGCCAACCTTAAACCTATACGCGACTCCCTTGTTACCCTATTGAAACCGACCCCTAAGGATAAAGCCTTGGCAAGTCTGACTACGAAGTTGCGAGAGAAAAGATTGAGAGGTAAAAGGCACGAGCGAGTGAGATCATTCGAGTGGAGGTAAAAGCCAAACGAGTGTAAACACGAGCGGGAGTGACACCTTTTTTCTTCTTCTTTCCGAGCGAAATTGTGAGGTTTGTGGTGAGGTACTTAATTTTTTTTATTTTGTTTTGTGATCTAACATTTTCTTTTTAGCAACAAAAATCATGTCACACGAAGAGTTCACTGAATCAGAATACCAATACTTGGTTCAAGAAATGTGAAGAATGGTGACTAAACGAGACCAAAGTGATCGAGTTTCTTCAAGTCGTAAAACAGAACCAAGAACCGCACGGAGATATACCCTCGACTACTACCTAAAAAAAGTTCCAATCGTGATTCCTTTTCGTCATCTACTTCGAGACAAAGAGATTCATACTATGACTCATATTCATCAGCGAATTCGAGAAGTGACTTCGATCGAAAGTCCTTTTCATCAAGAAATTCGAGAAGACGAGAAGCCGATTACGATTTTGATTCGTTCCAAGATGGCATTCGAAGAGAAAGACATACTCCTACTAGATCTTCAAAGAAAACTTACTCGGAGTATTCTTCACGAAGTTTTGATTGTGAATCATACGCAAATAGTTCTTCATCTTTTGAACAAGATTTGTATTCTCATGATTCTTTTGTACATTCTTGTAAAGAAAAAACAAAGAAAAGAAAAGAAAAAGTAAAAGAAGAAAAAGAAAATGAAATAAAAAGAAAAGAGAGGCAAGAGGCAAGTAAGAGAGAAAATGAACGAATCTTAAGAGAAATTGAAAAAAGCCTTTGAAAAAACCTTTGAAAAACAAAAAGAAAATGAAAATGAAAATGAGATTGAAAAAGAGAATGAAAAAGAGTTTGAGAGAGAAAAAGAATGTGAACAAGAAAAAAAAGTGGAAAAAGAAATCGAGATAAAAGAAACGAGTGATTCAGAAGAAATAGAATCGAGTGAGAAAACAAGTGAGCAAGTGAGGATTATTTCTACTAACCCACCTATTCGATCTTCTTGTGAATTAACTTTTCAGGTTCCTAGAAGTTTGTGCGACCAATTCCATCTACATTACCTTCCAAACGAGAGGTGTTTTAAGTTGTTCGAAAAAGGTAAGTTCACGAATGACAGCCACCCACTTGCAATTGAAGGTAAGAAAGGTAAGGATTCCTTATTTATTGATTCGAGGCCGTTTGAATACAAAGTTGCTCATATAGATTTTTATGGCCTTATTTTTGAAAATCTTCCATCTTTTGATTTGGTTAATTACTGTTCACATACTAATGTTAACGATGTTGTTTCAAAAGATGTCATGAAGATTCCGTCCTATGACATGTTTTATAACGACAATTCTGTTGATTCTGTTGGATTGGTTCATCCTGTGCAAATTGTAAATGTGTGTGATAGCAGTTTTTCACGTTTTGATTTGTTTGATTATAAAAATTCTTTGAATTCATCTTACTGTTTAAGCGTGCCTATTCAAATGTGATACGAGCATGCCCCGCGAACTTCATCGAGCAAGTCTGTCAAGCCGAGCATTGACATGTTGGCAAGCTGATCCCAGCTCGTTTCCAGCTCCACGAGCTCCGTCTAGCTCAAATCCAGCTTATTCAAGCTCGATCCAACTTGTCTGAGCTAAACCGAGCTCACTCCTAGCTCATATTTAGCTCACGAGCTAAACCTTAGCTCAACTTCAGCTTA
Source organism: Gossypium hirsutum (assembly GCF_007990345.1). Lineage (NCBI taxonomy): Eukaryota > Viridiplantae > Streptophyta > Magnoliopsida > Malvales > Malvaceae > Gossypium > Gossypium hirsutum. The sequence continues at coordinate 41,305,380 of NC_053426.1, read as the reverse complement.
AGATTTAGCCTCAGCTCAACTTTAGCTCACGAGCTAAAATTTAGCTCATTTTAGTTTAAACTCGATTTTGTCTTTAATACATTAAATAAAATTTGCACATATTCATTTAAGCATTAAACTTGTCTTATATTATTATTTGTTATTAATATATCATTGTCATTATATAAATTGATTATGTTCACATAGCCGAATTAATGCATGACATTAATGTGTTCACATCATGCCGAATTTATGAGTGTTCATGAGATGTCTTAATGACTTGTTTATTTCATGTAGGTACATTCCTTTGGACGGTACAATGTATGAATGAAGAAACATCTCTTTTGGGCATTCCACACTCATGAATGAAGAAGTATTAAATGCTGGTGCATGTACGGCTAGATGCAATGTTTCTACAAATTCATGCATGTGTCGAATGCATGTATGGACATTAAAGGCTAGTCCATGAATGGATCAAATGCATGGGATGATAGAATGCATGAATGGCTTAAGTGCATGCATGGTGGCTGTCTCTTAACTTTCCAAGGCACTTATTCGGCCAAGAAGTAGCTGCTAACTAATTCTATGTTGACCATAGAGCTCCTTGAGCATGTTCACACTTTGAATTGACCTATAGGCTACTACACATGCATGGATGGGTTCAAGAACGTCCAAGGGAAGGAATTAACTCAATAATTCAACACATTGATTGAATTAAGTGCATGCACAAAGGGGAGAACGAATTTACTAGGTTCATGCTACCATTTATGAACTTACATGCCATTAAAGTGTTTAATTATGAAGATACATGGTCCATACAAGTGTATGAACGTCCCAAGGAGATGAATGCAACCTTTTGGTGCACATACAAGTCACTTGAAGCCTTTCTTTATGACTAAGCATTCATGCACAAACGAAGGGGGAAGAAAGTGTCCATTCAGCTAGTGCATGAATCTGCCGAATTTATGAACTATTTTAATACATTAGTGTGAACGTTTTATTATTGTGTGAACACCTAGATGCTGAATTTGAATGGTCATCTGTGTGCCTATAAATATTTGTTTTCTTTCATTTGTAAAGGACTTTTGACTTTTGATCATTTGAATGAACTTTGTTCAAAGAGTGAGTTTTCTCCTCTCTAAATTCGTACGAGTTTCGATCTGACTTATCTAGCGTGCTAGTGGCGTCTATCGTTCTCTTTTGAACTTATCACCTTGCTTTGGTGTGGCGTTCAACCTTCTACAATTCCGCAATCCCACCTTGAACCGAATAGAAATCGGGGTGACACTTTTAGTGTTGAATCGTTTCTGGTGTTTAAGCTCATTTATCCATTCCACCGACTATCCTAGATTTTACCCAACTATAATATCTTTTTACAAAACCGAGCCTTCATTTATCAACTTCCATTTTTCTTATTTTTATACTTAAATCGAGCCTACTACCCTTATAAATTTACCATCACCTTAGCCAACCTTTAAAACCATTTGAAAGCTTCCGCATCTTTAGCCTTTTTTCATCCTATTTCCGATAACTCAACTATTCCTCGTCGACGATCGGGTAATCAAGTGAATCGACTCAATCAACCGAGCCGAATCACATCATCTGGTATCAGAGCTACTAAAACGAGGAATGCCGACATTCGTACCAAGCTCGGAGTAGGTTCGTAACGAAAAAAAAATCAAAAAAAAAGGAAGTAAAAAAAAATCAAAAAAATTTTTTTTTTGAGTTGGAATTTAATTTTTTTTCTCTCTTCCTTGTATTTTGTTTACTATTGTATTGGATTTAAAAAAAAGGAGAAGAAATTCAAAAAAAAATTCAAAAAAAATAAAAAAAAAAGGAAAAAAAAAAGTGACAAAAAAAATCGAGTTAAAAAAAAGAAGAAAAAAACAAAAGTGAAAAGTCTTGTGAGTTTTATTTTGTTTTTTTGTTGCTTCCGAGCATCCATTCATTTTACCATTCCCTCTACCCCCCAAACGCCACACATAATTTGATTTTTATTTTTCTTTGTTTAGCCTCCCCTACACCCGACGTTATCCCTTGTAACTCATTTGAAGCCGACCCTCTAAGCCGCAATTAGTCTTCTTGAAACAAAATACGAATTCACGAGAGTGAGACGAGCGGAAAAAGGCACGAGTGGTGAGTACATTAGAGTGAGCAAAAGCCATTAGACAAGTGTAAACACGAGTGGAGTGTTATCCAATTTTCTTTCTGAGCGAAATTGTGAGGTTTGTGGTGAGGTACTTCATTTTTTTATTTTGTTTTGTGATCTAACATTTTCTTTTTAGCAACAAAAAATCATGTCATACGAAGAGTTCACCGAATCGGAATACCAATATTTGGTTCAAGAAAAGCGAAGAATGGTGACTAAACGAGACCAAAGTGATCGAGTTTCTTCAAGTCGTAAAACGGAACCAAGAACCCCACGGAGATATACCCCCGGCTACTACTTAAGAAAAAGTTCCTATCGTGATTCCTTTTCGCCATCTACTTCGAGACAAAGAGATTTATACTATGACGCATATTCATCAGCGAATTCGAGAAGTGACTTCGATCGAAAGTCCTTTTCATCAAGAAATTTGAGAAGACGAGAAGCCGATTACGATTTTGATTCATTCCAAGATGGCGTTCGAAGAGAAAGACATACTCCTACTAGATCTTCAAAGAAATCTTACTCGGAGTATTCTTCACAAAGTTTTGATTGTGAATCATATGCAAATAGTTCTTCATCTTTCGAACAAGATTTGTATTCTCATCGTTCTTTTGTACATTCTTGTAAAGAGAAAACAAAGAAAAGAAAAGAAAAAGAAAAAGCAAGAGAAGAAAAAGAAAATGAAATAAAAAGAAAAGAGAGGCAAGAGGCAAGTAAGAGAGAAAATGAGCGAATCTTGAGAGAACTTGAAAAAGCCTTTGAAAAGCAAAAAGAAAATGAAAAAGGAAATGAAAAGAAATTTGAGAGTGAAAAAGAAGATGAAAAAGAAATTGAAACAAAAGAAACGAGTGATCCAGAAGAAAAAGAATCGAGTGAGAAAACAAGTGAGCAATTGAGGATTATTTCTACTAACCCACCTGTTCGATCTTCTTGTGAGTTAACTTTTCAGGTTCCTAGAAGTTTGTGCGACCAATTCCATCTACATTACCTTCCAAACGAGAGGTGTTTTAGGTTGTTCGAAAAAGGTAAGTTCGTGAAAGACTACCATCCACTTGCGATTAAAGGTAAGGAAGGTAAGGATTCTTTGTTTATCGAATCAAAGTCACTTGATTTGGATAATTTTTGTCCACTTACTGTTGTTAACGATTTTGTTTTAAAAGGTGCCATATACAGCTTTTTTTATGACGATTACTACATTGGCAATTTTGTTGACAACATTCGATTTGTTTTCTCTAAGCGAATTTTGAATGTGTTTGATCAAAGTCTGTCACTTAAAAATTCTGACATGTTTGACCATGTGAACTTTTTGAATTCATGTGTTCAATCTTTATGTTTAAATATGCCTGCTCAATTGATTTGTGATAAATCTGCCTGTTTGAAAAGTTGCATGTTCTCTAAAAATTATTTGTTTGGCATCTATGTTAAAAGATCTTCACATGATATTTGCAATTGTGTTCTTTATGAACAATCTTTGAGTTTTTGTGCGAAATTTCCATGTAGTGATTTACATTTCCGATTGATACTCTTGAAGCATGAACCTTTGCATATTGGTGTGCTCGGTTTTGTCAAATCAACATGTGTGTTTAAACTAGTGAAATATAATTCGTGTGGTGAGTTGATTATATCTTCTTCTAATATGTTGCTTGTTGGAATTCCTAATCAAGTTCGTGTGTTCAAGCCTGGTATTTGCTACATGAATTCATTTTATGGAAACATTAAGCGCTTTGCATCATTTACATTGAAATTATGTTTGCTTGAAGTTCGAATTTTTGATAAGAAGGTGAAATTCAATGATTTGGGTTTCAATTTTGATTCATTTATTAATCACCTTGTTTGGCCACATTTCAAATTTTCGTTTCATTTCGAGAAGGTAAGGCCAACCTATGTTTTTGGAATTGAATCAAATTTCCATGGTAACTTTCCTTTTCCATTTAAGTCCATAGTTTTCGATAATACTAACCCGTCTTATTTTTGTGAATTCCACCCCTCGAGGAGCAAGACATGTCATGGTGCGTCACCACCTATTCAAATTTATCGAAGTAATAGGTTTGTCTTACGTTATCTATCCAAAGAGAGAAGATTCATTTTGACTGAGAAAGGTAAACCCAATCCTCAATTTTCTTCTCTTCATATTCGTCAAGGTAAGTCATCTGAAAATTTTCAAATATCTTTGCTTACTTCGATTGAAGTTGAAAATTCCATTGATTGGTTGTTTGGAAATTATTTATACTTTGATGTGATGGATTTTTCCTTTTGGAATTGTGATGATGTGATTATTACGTTGGAATTTGGAGACTCCCCTTATGTTGTTCAAAAACGAAAGGAAGAATTAGCATACCTTTGGCCATGGCATACCTTGCATGAGCAAGACAAAGGACCAAATGAGTTACTATATTCGATTAAAGAAATTAAAATGTTTTGGATGAGGAATAATGTGTTTAAGTGCCTACCATCGTTTTTAACCAATTATCCCTTGATCCAACTTAGTTTTCATGTTTGTAACGATGGTCTAACGAAACTCTTTGATAAGTTTATGTATGCTTGCTTTGTCCAATTGAGATTTTTGGCATATGTTCGATTGAATGAATATTTTATGAACTATCGAACACATTTGAATTTGACTCCTTTGAGTTTCTTTTTATTGGCTGTGGTAAGAATTTTTCAGGTTTGTGTGACATCTTCCATCCCATTTGATCGAGGAAAACCATGCATGAGTCAAAGTTCTCCCATGGACAAACGGCTCGACTTGAGGACAAGTCACCTAAAAGAGGGGGGGAATGATACGAGCATGCCCCGCGAACTTCATCGAGCAAGTCTGTCAAGCCGAGCATTGACATGTTGGCAAGCTGATCCCAGCTCGTTTCCAGCTCCACGAGCTCCGTCTAGCTCAAATCCAGCTTATTCAAGCTCGATCCAACTTGTCTGAGCTAAACCGAGCTCACTCCTAGCTCATATTTAGCTCACGAGCTAAACCTTAGCTCAACTTCAGCTTAAGATTTAGCCTCAGCTCAACTTTAGCTCACGAGCTAAAATTTAGCTCATTTTAGTTTAAACTCGGTTTTGTCTTTAATACATTAAATAAAATTTGCACATATTCATTTAAGCATTAAACTTGTCTTATATTATTATTTGTTATTAATATATCATTGTCATTATATAAATTGATTATGTTCACATAGCCGAATTAATGCATGACATTAATGTGTTCACATCATGCCGAATTTATGAGTGTTCATGAGATGTCTTAATGACTTGTTTATTTCATGTAGGTACATTCCTTTGGACGGTACAATGTATGAATGAAGAAACATCTCTTTTGGGCATTCCACACTCATGAATGAAGAAGTATTAAATGCTGGTGCATGTACGGCTAGATGCAATGTTTCTACAAATTCATGCATGTGTCGAATGCATGTATGGACATTAAAGGCTAGTCCATGAATGGATCAAATGCATGGGATGATAGAATGCATGAATGGCTTAAGTGCATGTATGGTGGCTGTCTCTTAACTTTCCAAGGCACTTATTCGGCCAAGAAGTAGCTGCTAACTAATTCTATGTTGACCATAGAGCTCCTTGAGCATGTTCACACTTTGAATTGACCTATAGGCTACTACACATGCATGGATGGGTTCAAGAACGTCCAAGGGAAGGAATTAACTCAATAATTCAACACATTGATTGAATTAAGTGCATGCACAAAGGGGAGAACGAATTTACTAGGTTCATGCTACCATTTATGAACTTACATGCCATTAAAGTGTTTAATTATGAAGATACATGGTCCATACAAGTGTATGAACGTCCCAAGGAGATGAATGCAACCTTTTGGTGCACATACAAGTCACTTGAAGCCTTTCTTTATGACTAAGCATTCATGCACAAACTAAGGGGGAAGAAAGTGTCCATTCAGCTAGTGCATGAATCTGCCGAATTTATGAACTATTTTAATACATTAGTGTGAACGTTTTTATTATTGTGTGAACACCTAGATGCCGAATTTGAATGGTCATCTATGTGCCTATAAATATTTGTTTTCTTTCATTTGTAAAGGACTTTTGACTTTTGATCATTTGAATGAACTTTGTTCAAAGAGTGAGTTTTCTCCTCTCTAAATTCGTACGAGTTTCGATCTGACTTATCTAGCGTGCTAGTGGCGTCTATCGTTCTCTTTTGAACTTATCACCTTGCTTTGGTGTGGCGTTCAACCTTCTACAATTCCGCAATCCCACCTTGAACCGAATAGAAATCGGGGTGACACTTTTAGTGTTGAATCGTTTCTGGTGTTTAAGCTCATTTATCCATTCCACCGACTATCCTAGATTTTACCCAACTATAATATCTTTTTACAAAACCGAGCCTTCATTTATCAACTTCCATTTTTCTTATTTTTATACTTAAATCGAGCCTACTACCCTTATAAATTTACCATCACCTTAGCCAACCTTTAAAACCATTTGAAAGCTTCCGCATCTTTAGCCTTATTTCATCCTATTTCCGATAACTCAACTATTCCTCGTCGACGATCGGGCAATCAAGTGAATCGACTCAATCAACCGAGCCGAATCACATCAAAATGATTTGTGATGGATTTGAATTTCTGAAAGGTTGCATGAACACAACTTCTTTGCTCGATATATGCGTTAAAAGATTTTTGCATGAATAATTGATCTGTTTGACTTTGTTCTTCAAGATAAATCTCTGAAATTTTGTGCAAGATTTCCATGCTTTGATCTATCTGTTTGAGTAGAAATTACGATGCAAAATTGTTCGAGTATTTGCATGTTTAAGTTCCTTTGATTTACTTGCATGATAACATGTTGCATCGTTTCTTTGGTGATAAAATGAATATGCTTGGTTGTGCCAATTTTTCAAGTCTGATTGAACGAGTGAAATCTGAATCATGCGATGAGTTGATTATATTTTCCTCATTTAACATGTTGCCTGCTAAATCAAATGATCAAGTTCGTGTGTTCAAGCCTGGTATTTGCTACATGAATTCATTTTATGGAAACATTAAGCGCTTTGCATCATTTACATTCAAATTATGTTTGCTTGATGTTCGAACTTTTGATAAGAAGGTGAAATTCAATGATTTGGGTTTCAATTTTGATTCATTTATTAATCACCTTGTTTGGCCCCATCTGAAATTTTCGTTTCATTTCGAGAAGGTAAGGCCAACCTATGTTTTTGGAATTGAATCAAATTTCCATGGTAACTTTCCTTTTCCATTTAAGTCCATAGTTTTTGATACGACCCTGGCCAAGGATGCCCTTGATTTCAGCTTGAATTCAGCTCCTCAAGCTCCATTTAGCTTGGTTCAGCTCACCGAATTTTATTTTAGCTCACATGAGCTTAATTTAGCTCGTTTGAGCTTGGTTTAAATTCAATTCAGCTCATTATTAGCTCTCTAGCTAAATTAATTTTATTTGCTGGAATAAATTAATTATTTAAGTTAATTAGTTAATTTAGTTACAGCTCTTAATTACTTGTCAGCTTATTACATGTTATAATTATGTTGTGTTAGCCGAATTTAATTAGGTGGCTGGATTATATTTAATTTGTCTTAATACCATTTAGTTCAGCCGAATATAGATTTGCACTTAATTTAGTTCATGTTTTTTTCTTGTAGGATGGCTGAATGCATGAAGGAGCATTAAAGTCCAAGTGCATGAATGGTTCAATACAACGTATGGGAGTATACATGAATGGCTGAATACATGAATGGTTGGATTCATGGATATGGCTCATTTTATGATAATTCAAGGTGTTAATTCAGCCAAGAAGAGCAACTAAATTCATTCTCCAAAAGCTGGCTGATGCACTTCCCAAAACAGCACCTATGCGTTCACATTTGGAGTTCACACCAAGGACCATTTGGCTGATCATTGTTCACACTTCCAAAGACTTTTCCAACTCCTTTTTCACACCTTCAAGGCTGTTCACGTTCACCTTTAATGCTGGTCTCTTTTCAGCCAAGAATTACATTTTAATGAGCTCATTTAAGCTCAATTGGCTGAACCTAGCTGCTGCCATTTCTCCAAGTGCATTTGCTCTTCTAGAAATCATCCCTTGAGCTTCAAATTTAGCTGAATTTAGCTCCAGCAATTTAGTTTTTTATTTCCAAAATTTTCTAGCATTTTTCTAGCCTAATTAATTACTTAGACATTAAGTCTTTGTTTTGGCCATTCGGCTACCTAGCTGAACACTATAAATAGTTGTTCATTTTCATTGTAAAAGGACTTTTGACTTTTGATCATTTGAATGAACTTTGTTCAAAGAGTGAGTTTTCTCCTCTCTAAATTCGTACGAGTTTCGATCTGACTTATCTAGCGTGCTAGTGGTGTCTATCGTTCTCTTTTGAACTTATCACCTTGCTTTGGTGTGGCGTTCAACCCTTCTACAATTCTGCAATCCCACCTTGAACCGAATAGAAATCGGGGTGACACTTTTTAGTGTTGAATCGTTTCTGGTGTTTAAGCTCATTTATCCATTCCACCGACTATCCTAGATTTTACCCAACTATAATATCTTTTTACAAAACCGAGCCTTCATTTATCAACTTCCATTTTTCTTATTTTTATCCTTAAATCGAGCCTACTACCCTTATAAATTTACCATCACCTTAGCCAACCTTTAAAACCATTTGAAAGCTTCCGCATCTTTAGCCTTATTTCATCCTATTTCTGATAACTCAACTATTCCTCGTCGACGATCGGGCAATCAAGTGAATCGACTCAATTAACCCGGGCCGGATCACATCAGTTTTCGATAATACTAACCAGTCTTATTTTGTGAATTCCACCCCTCGAGGAGCAAGACATGTCATGGTGCGTCACCACCTATTCAAATTTATCGGAGTAATAGGTTTGTCTTACGTTATCTATCCAAAGAGAGAAATTCATTTTGACTGAGAAAGGTAAACCCAATCCTCAATTGTCTTCTCTTCATATTCGTCAAGGTAAGTCATCTGAAAATTTTCAAATATCTTTGCTCAATTCGAATGAAGTTGAAAATTCCCTTGATTTGTTGTTTGGAAATTATTTATACTGTGATGAGATGGATTTTTCCTTTTGGCATTGTAATGATGTGATTATTATGTTGGAATTTGGAGACACTCTGATGTGATCCGGCCCGGGTAGATGAGTCGAATTCACGTAGTTGCCCGATCGTAGTTCGAGAGAGTCGTTCGTGCCTCGGATTTTAGTAATAAAAGTAAAATAATGGATTAAAATAAGCGGAAGGTTTCAAGAAGGGTAAGTTTAGTAATAGGTTCGGTTATGTGTAGCAAAGATGGGAGATGGATAAATGGGTCGGTTTGGTTACAAGAAAATAATTCGAAGGATGGGAATGGAAAACGAACTTAACGTCAGGAATGATTCAACACTAAGAAGTGTCACCCCGGTTCCTATATTGTTAAGGTGAAAAGATGGATAGATGGATAGGTGAACACCACACCAAGATTGGTGATAAGTTCAAACAAGGCGATTGACGCCACTAGCACAAGCCAGATAAGCCTTTCGAAACTTGTACGAGATATGAGAGGAAGCAACCTCACAAGAACAAATGTTCATTAACAATTTTGGCAAAAGTCCCTTACAATTGAAAAAAAACAAATACTTATAGGCACATAGATGACCATTCAAATTCAGCATCTAGGTGTTCACACAATAATAAAAACGTTCACACTAATGTATTAAAATAGTTCATAAATTCGACAGATTCATGAACTAGTTGAATGGACACTTTCTTCCCCCTAAGTGTGTGCATGAATGCTTAATCATAAAGAAAGGCTTCAAGTGACTTGTATGTGCACCCAAGGTTGCATTCATCTCCTTGGGACGTTCATGCACTTGTATGGAACATGTATCCTCATCATTAAACTCTTTAATAGCATGTAGGTTCATAAATGGCAGCATGAACCTAGTAAATTCGTTCTCCCCTTTGTGCATACACTTAATTCAATCAATGTGTTGAATTATTGAGTTAGTTCCTTCCTTTGGACGTTCTTGAACCCATCCATGCATGTGTAGTAGCTTATAGGTCAATTCAAAGTGTGAACAGCTACTTCTTGGCCGAATAAGTGCCTTGGAAAGTTAGGAGACAGCCACCATACATGCATTTAAGCCATTCATGCATTCTATCATCCCATGCATTTGATCCATTCATGGACTAGCCTTTAATGTCCATACATGCATTCGACACATGCATGAATTTGAAGAAACCTTGCATCTAGCCGTACATGCACCAGCATTTAATACTTCTTCATTCATGAGTGTGGAATGCCCAAAAGAGATGTTTCTTCATCCATACATTGTACCGTCCAAAGGGATGTACCTACATGAAATAAACAAGTCATTAAGATATCTCATGGACACTCATAAATTCGGCATGATGTGAACACATTAATGTCATGCATTAATTCAGCTATGTGAACATAATTCAGCTATGTGAACATAAATTCGGCATGATGTGATACGAGCTCGTTTCGGATGTAAAGACGAGCCGTAATCTTTCCCGATCGAAATTAGGTAGTGTCGGAATTGAATCAAATTCAAGTCTTGGTGTTTGAAGTTGGATGGCCTTAGGAACAAAGGAGTTTGATGGGTTGTTGTTTGCTGGGTAATTCGATGAAACAAGATCGAACCCTTATTATCAAATAAGGACCCGGGCTTAAGGTTTCAAAGAAAGAAATGGAAATAGGATAAAAACCGAGACCCTCTATTTAGCAAAATAGGAACCTACGGTATGAAGAACGCCACACCAATGGGTGATAAGTTCGAACAAAGTCAGATTGACGCCACTCGTTGAAGATAAGTCAATTTGAGCTTTGGAGAATAAAGAGAGTGAATTTCTCACTAAAATTATATTTCATTCAGAAATTTGGCAAAAAGTCCTTTTACAAGAAATTCAGCAACTATTTATAGCTTGAGTGACTAGTAGCCGAATAGACAAGTTCAAGACTTAATATCTAAGCAAACATTGAAATAAATTCAGCTTAAATCCATGTATATTGGCCAATGTAGATTCGGCTGAATGGTGACCAAAAATTAAAGCTTCCAAATTGATCAAATGAATTTCGGAGATTCATGTAGCAGCCAAGTTCACCTAATGAGTTTAATTGACTCATTCATTAGGCAACTCTTGATGAAAAACGACCAGCATTAAAAGAGGAATTGAGCAGCCTTTTTGGGGTGTGAATGGAAGGTTTTGAAGAGTCCCCATGGTGTGAACATGGCTGAACCGAACAGCCATGGTGTGAATAGCCTTTATGCTCCCTTGAGAAGAGAATCGGCCAAGCTTGGAGGGATGAACAACTTGGACACTTTTGGCCGAATAGTTGCCTTGAAAAACACTAAAATTAATCAACTTTAATGCATTAAACCAGCTGCACATGCACCTTCACATTCATTGAATCTACATGCATGAATCTGTCCAATGTATCTTCAAATTCGGGTGCACCTACATAACACAAATGAACTTAATTAAAAACATAATGTGAACATCCTAATTATCATTGTGACAACTTGAATATTAATAAACATGACACATAAATTCGGCTGGACAGATTTAATGCATGTATAAATTTAGACAAACTAAATAAAATCAAGACATCTTTAATTTAACTAGATCAAGACAAATTAATTAACTCAACTTATTAATGCCGAAAATAATAAGACACATTAAATGACTTAAAGGCACAATTAACACCTAGTTAAATTAGTTAATTAGCTTAAACTAAATTAACTAAAATTTATTCCAGCAAAATAAAAAAAAAATGCAAAACTAAAAGAAACTAAAATGAGTTTATTGAGCTAGTTCGAGCTCATTGAGGTTGTAAAGAGCTAGAAACAAGCTAATTGAAGCTCCACAAAATAAAATTGAGCTACGTCCAGCTTGCAAACATGATGAGCCTCGCTTGTAGGCTGAAACAATAGCCGTTCCCGGGGGCGGGTCGTATCAGTAGGTTCGTAACAAAAAAAAATAAAAAAAAAAAAGGAAGTAAAAAAAATCAAAAAATTTTTTTTTTTTGAGTTGGAATTTAATTTTTTTTCTCTCTTCCTTGTATTTTGTTTACTATTGTATTGGATTTAAAAAAAAGGAGAAGAAATTCAAAAAAAATTCAAAAAAAAAATCAAAAAAAAGGAAAAAAAAAGTGACAAAAAAAATCGAGTTAAAAAAAAAGAAGAAAAAAACAAAAGTGAAAAGTCTTGTGAATTTTATTTTGTTTTTTTGTTGCTTCCGAGCATCCATTCATTTTACCATTCCCTCTACCCCCCCAAACGCCACACATACTTTGATTTTTATTTTTCTTTGTTTAGCCTCCCCTACACCCGACGTTATCCCTTGTAACTCATTTGAAGCCGACCCTCTAAGCCGCAATTAGTCTTCTTGAAACAAAATACGAATTCACGAGAGTGAGACGAGCGGAAAAAGGCACGAGTGGTGAGTACATTAGAGTGAGCAAAAGCCATTAGACAAGTGTAAACACGAGTGGAGTGTTATCCAATTTTCTTTCTGAGCGAAATTGTGAGGTTTGTGGTGAGGTACTTCATTTTTTTTATTTTGTTTTGTGATCTAACATTTTCTTTTTAGCAACAAAAAATCATGTCATACGAAGAGTTCACCGAATCGGAATACCAATATTTGGTTCAAGAAAAGCGAAGAATGGCGACTAAACGAGACCAAAGTGATCGAGTTTCTTCAAGTCGTAAAACGGAACCAAGAACCCCACGGAGATATACCCCCGACTACTACTTAAGAAAAAGTTCCTATCGTGATTCCTTTTCGCCATCTACTTCGAGACAAAGATATTTATACTATGACGCATATTCATCAGCGAATTCGAGAAGTGACTTCGATCGAAAGTCCTTTTCATCAAGAAATTTGAGAAGACGAGAAGCCGATTACGATTTTGATTCATTCCAAGATGGCGTTCGAAGAGAAAGACATACTCCTACTAGATCTTCAAAGAAATCTTACTCGGAGTATTCTTCACGAAGTTTTGATTGTGAATCATATGCAAATAGTTCTTCATCTTTCGAACAAGATTTGTATTCTCATCGTTCTTTTGTACATTCTTGTAAAGAGAAAACAAAGAAAAGAAAAGAAAAAGAAAAAGCAAGAGAAGAAAAAGAAAATGAAATAAAAAGAAAAGAGAGGCAAGAGGCAAGTAAGAGAGAAAATGAGCGAATCTTGAGAGAACTTGAAAAAGCCTTTGAAAAGCAAAAAGAAAATGAAAAAGGAAATGAAAAGAAATTTGAGAGTGAAAAAGAAGATGAAAAAGAAATTGAAACAAAAGAAACGAGTGATCCAGAAGAAAAAGAATCGAGTGAGAAAACAAGTGAGCAATTGAGGATTATTTCTACTAACCCACCTGTTCGATCTTCTTGTGAGTTAACTTTTCAGGTTCCTAGAAGTTTGTGCGACCAATTCCATCTACATTACCTTCCAAACGAGAGGTGTTTTAGGTTGTTCGAAAAAGGTAAGTTCGTGAATGACTACCACCCACTTGCGATTAAAGGTAAGGAAGGTAAGGATTCTTTGTTTATCGAATCAAAGTCACTTGATTTGGATAATTTTTGTCCACTTACTGTTGTTAACGATTTTGTTTTAAAAGGTGCCATATACAGCTTTTTTTATGACGATTACTACATTGGCAATTTTGTTGACAACATTCGATTTGTTTTCTCTAAGCGAATTTTGAATGTGTTTGATCAAAGTCTGTCACTTAAAAATTCTGACATGTTTGACCATGCGAACTTTTTGAAATATGTGTTCAATCTTTATGTTTAAATATGCCTGCTCAATTGATTTGTGATAAATCTGCCTGTTTGAAAAGTTGCATGTTCTCTAAAAATTATTTGTTTGGCATCTATGTTAAAAGATCTTCACATGATATTTGCAATTGTGTTCTTTATGAACAATCTTTGAGTTTTTGTGCGAAATTTCCATGTAGTGATTTACATTTCCGATTGATACTCTTGAAGCATGAACCTTTGCATATTGGTATGCTCGGTTTTGTCAAATCAACATGTGTGTTTAAACTAGTGAAATATAATTCGTGTGGTGAGTTGATTATATCTTCTTCTAATATGTTGCTTGTTGGAATTCCTAATCAAGTTCGTGTGTTCAAGCCTGGTATTTGCTACATGAATTCATTTTATGGAAACATTAAGCGCTTTGCATCATTTACATTGAAATTATGTTTGCTTGAAGTTCGAATTTTTGATAAGAAGGTGAAATTCAATGATTTGGGTTTCAATTTTGATTCATTTATTAATCACCTTGTTTGGCCACATTTCAAATTTTCGTTTCATTTCGAGAAGGTAAGGCCAACCTATGTTTTTGGAATTGAATCAAATTTCCATGGTAACTTTCCTTTTCCATTTAAGTCCATAGTTTTCGATAATACTAACCCGTCTTATTTTTGTGAATTCCACCCCTCGAGGAGCAAGACATGTCATGGTGCGTCACCACCTATTCAAATTTATCGAAGTAATAGGTTTGTCTTACGTTATCTATCCAAAGAGAGAAGATTCATTTTGACTGAGAAAGGTAAACCCAATCCTCAATTTTCTTCTCTTCATATTCGTCAAGGTAAGTCATCTGAAAATTTTCAAATATCTTTGCTCACTTCGATTGAAGTTGAAAATTCCATTGATTGGTTGTTTGGAAATTATTTATACTTTGATGTGATGGATTTTTCCTTTTGGAATTGTGATGATGTGATTATTACGTTGGAATTTGGAGACTCCCCTCATGTTGTTCAAAAACGAAAGGAAGAATTAGCATACCTTTGGCCATGGCATACCTTGCATGAGCAAGACAAAGGACCAAATGAGTTACTATATTCGATTAAAGAAATTAAAATGTTTTGGATGAGGAATAATGTGTTTAAGTGCCTACCATCGTTTTTAACCAATTATCCCTTGATCCAACTTAGTTTTCATGTTTGTAACGATGGTCTAACGAAACTCTTTGATAAGTTTATGTATGCTTGCTTTGTCCAATTGAGATTTTTGGCATATGTTCGATTGAATGAATATTTTATGAACTATCGAACACATTTGAATTTGACTCCTTTGAGTTTCTTTTTATTGGCTGTGGTAAGAATTTTTCAGGTTTGTGTGACATCTTCCATCCCATTTGACCGAGGAAAACCATGCATGAGTCAAAGTTCTCCCATGGACAAACGGCTCGACTTGAGGACAAGTCACCTAAAAGAGGGGGGGAATGATACGAGCATGCCCCGCGAACTTCATCGAGCAAGTCTGTCAAGCCGAGCAATGACATGTTGGCAAGCTGATCCCAGCTCGTTTCCAGCTCCACGAGCTCCGTCTAGCTCAAATCCAGCTTATTCAAGCTCGATCCAACTTGTCTGAGCTAAACCGAGCTCACTCCTAGCTCATATTTAGCTCACGAGCTAAACCTTAGCTCAACTTCAGCTTAAGATTTAGCCTCAGCTCAACTTTAGCTCACGAGCTAAAATTTAGCTCATTTTAGTTTAAACTCGGTTTTGTCTTTAATACATTAAATAAAATTTGCACATATTCATTTAAGCATTAAACTTGTCTTATATTATTATTTGTTATTAATATATCATTGTCATTATATAAATTGATTATGTTCACATAGCCGAATTAATGCATGACATTAATGTGTTCACATCATGCCGAATTTATGAGTGTTCATGAGATGTCTTAATGACTTGTTTATTTCATGTAGGTACATTCCTTTGGACGGTACAATGTATGAATGAAGAAACATCTCTTTTGGGCATTCCACACTCATGAATGAAGAAGTATTAAATGCTGGTGCATGTACGGCTAGATGCAATGTTTCTACAAATTCATGCATGTGTCGAATGCATGTATGGACATTAAAGGCTAGTCCATGAATGGATCAAATGCATGGGATGATAGAATGCATGAATGGCTTAAGTGCATGTATGGTGGCTGTCTCTTAACTTTCCAAGGCACTTATTCGGCCAAGAAGTAGCTGCTAACTAATTCTATGTTGACCATAGAGCTCCTTGAGCATGTTCACACTTTGAATTGACCTATAGGCTACTACACATGCATGGATGGGTTCAAGAACGTCCAAGGGAAGGAATTAACTCAATAATTCAACACATTGATTGAATTAAGTGCATGCACAAAGGGGAGAACGAATTTACTAGGTTCATGCTACCATTTATGAACTTACATGCCATTAAAGTGTTTAATTATGAAGATACATGGTCCATACAAGTGTATGAACGTCCCAAGGAGATGAATGCAACCTTTTGGTGCACATACAAGTCACTTGAAGCCTTTCTTTATGACTAAGCATTCATGCACAAACTAAGGGGGAAGAAAGTGTCCATTCAGCTAGTGCATGAATCTGCCGAATTTATGAACTATTTTAATACATTAGTGTGAACGTTTTCATTATTGTGTGAACACCTAGATGCCGAATTTGAATGGTCATCTATGTGCCTATAAATATTTGTTTTCTTTCATTTGTAAAGGACTTTTGACTTTTGATCATTTGAATGAACTTTGTTCAAAGAGTGAGTTTTCTCCTCTCTAAATTCGTACGAGTTTCGATCTGACTTATCTAGCGTGCTAGTGGCGTCTATCGTTCTCTTTTGAACTTATCACCTTGCTTTGGTGTGGCGTTCAACCTTCTACAATTCCGCAATCCCACCTTGAACCGAATAGAAATCGGGGTGACACTTTTAGTGTTGAATCGTTTCTGGTGTTTAAGCTCATTTATCCATTCCACCGACTATCCTAGATTTTACCCAACTATAATATCTTTTTACAAAACCGAGCCTTCATTTATCAACTTCCATTTTTCTTATTTTTATACTTAAATCGAGCCTACTACCCTTATAAATTTACCATCACCTTAGCCAACCTTTAAAACCATTTGAAAGCTTCCGCATCTTTAGCCTTATTTCATCCTATTTCCGATAACTCAACTATTCCTCGTCGACGATCGGGCAATCAAGTGAATCGACTCAATCAACCGAGCCGAATCACATCAAAATGATTTGTGATGGATTTGAATTTCTGAAAGGTTGCATGAACACAACTTCTTTGCTCGATATATGCGTTAAAAGATTTTTGCATGAATAATTGATCTGTTTGACTTTGTTCTTCAAGATAAATCTCTGAAATTTTGTGCAAGATTTCCATGCTTTGATCTATCTGTTTGAGTAGAAATTACGATGCAAAATTGTTCGAGTATTTGCATGTTTAAGTTCCTTTGATTTACTTGCATGATAACATGTTGCATCGTTTCTTTGGTGATAAAATGAATATGCTTGGTTGTGCCAATTTTTCAAGTCTGATTGAACGAGTGAAATCTGAATCATGCGATGAGTTGATTATATTTTCCTCATTTAACATGTTGCCTGCTAAATCAAATGATCAAGTTCGTGTGTTCAAGCCTGGTATTTGCTACATGAATTCATTTTATGGAAACATTAAGCGCTTTGCATCATTTACATTCAAATTATGTTTGCTTGATGTTCGAACTTTTGATAAGAAGGTGAAATTCAATGATTTGGGTTTCAATTTTGATTCATTTATTAATCACCTTGTTTGGCCCCATCTGAAATTTTCATTTCATTTCGAGAAGGTAAGGCCAACCTATGTTTTTGGAATTGAATCAAATTTCCATGGTAACTTTCCTTTTCCATTTAAGTCCATAGTTTTTGATACGACCCTGGCCAAGGATGCCCTTGATTTCAGCTTGAATTCAGCTCCTCAAGCTCCATTTAGCTTGGTTCAGCTCACCGAATTTTATTTTAGCTCACATGAGCTTAATTTAGCTCGTTTGAGCTTGGTTTAAATTCAATTCAGCTCATTATTAGCTCTCTAGCTAAATTAATTTTATTTGCTGGAATAAATTAATTATTTAAGTTAATTAGTTAATTTAGTTACAGCTCTTAATTACTTGTCAGCTTATTACATGTTATAATTATGTTGTGTTAGCCGAATTTAATTAGGTGGCTGGATTATATTTAATTTGTCTTAATACCATTTAGTTCAGCCGAATATACATTTGCACTTAATTTAGTTCATGTTTTTTTCTTGTAGGATGGCTGAATGCATGAAGGAGCATTAAAGTCCAAGTGCATGAATGGTTCAATACAACGTATGGGAGTATACATGAATGGCTGAATACATGAATGGTTGGATTCATGGATATGGCTCATTTTATGATAATTCAAGGTGTTAATTCAGCCAAGAAGAGCAACTAAATTCATTCTCCAAAAGCTGGCTGATGCACTTCCCAAAACAGCACCTATGCGTTCACATTTGGAGTTCACACCAAGGACCATTTGGCTGATCATTGTTCACACTTCCAAAGACTTTTCCAACTCCTTTTTCACACCTTCAAGGCTGTTCACGTTCACCTTTAATGCTGGTCTCTTTTCAGCCAAGAATTACATTTTAATGAGCTCATTTAAGCTCAATTGGCTGAACCTAGCTGCTGCCATTTCTCCAAGTGCATTTGCTCTTCTAGAAATCATCCCTTGAGCTTCAAATTTAGCTGAATTTAGCTCCAGCAATTTAGTTTTTTATTTCCAAAATTTTCTAGCATTTTTCTAGCCTAATTAATTACTTAGACATTAAGTCTTTGTTTTGGCCATTCGGCTACCTAGCTGAACACTATAAATAGTTGTTCATTTTCATTGTAAAAGGACTTTTGACTTTTGATCATTTGAATGAACTTTGTTCAAAGAGTGAGTTTTCTCCTCTCTAAATTCGTACGAGTTTCGATCTGACTTATCTAGCGTGCTAGTGGTGTCTATCGTTCTCTTTTGAACTTATCACCTTGCTTTGGTGTGGCGTTCAACCCTTCTACAATTCTGCAATCCCACCTTGAACCGAATAGAAATCGGGGTGACACTTTTTAGTGTTGAATCGTTTCTGGAATTTAAGCTCATTTATCCATTCCACCGACTATCCTAGATTTTACCCAACTATAATATCTTTTTACAAAACCGAGCCTTCATTTATCAACTTCCATTTTTCTTATTTTTATCCTTAAATCGAGCCTACTACCCTTATAAATTTACCATCACCTTAGCCAACCTTTAAAACCATTTGAAAGCTTCCGCATCTTTAGCCTTATTTCATCCTATTTCTGATAACTCAACTATTCCTCGTCGACGATCGGGCAATCAAGTGAATCGACTCAATTAACCCGGGCCGGATCACATCAGTTTTCGATAATACTAACCAGTCTTATTTTTGTGAATTCCACCCCTCGAGGAGCAAGACATGTCATGGTGCGTCACCACCTATTCAAATTTATCGGAGTAATAGGTTTGTCTTACGTTATCTATCCAAAGAGAGAAATTCATTTTGACTGAGAAAGGTAAACCCAATCCTCAATTGTCTTCTCTTCATATTCGTCAAGGTAAGTCATCTGAAAATTTTCAAATATCTTTGCTCAATTCGAATGAAGTTGAAAATTCCCTTGATTTGTTGTTTGGAAATTATTTATACTGTGATGAGATGGATTTTTCCTTTTGGCATTGTAATGATGTGATTATTATGTTGGAATTTGGAGACACTCTGATGTGATCCGGCCCGGGTAGATGAGTCGAATTCACGTAGTTGCCCGATCGTAGTTCGAGAGAGTCGTTCGTGCCTCGGATTTTAGTAATAAAAGTAAAATAATGGATTAAAATAAGCGGAAGGTTTCAAGAAGGGTAAGTTTAGTAATAGGTTCGGTTATGTGTAGCAAAGATGGGAGATGGATAAATGGGTCGGTTTGGTTACAAGAAAATAATTCGAAGGATGGAAATGGAAAACGAACTTAACGTCAGGAATGATTCAACACTAAGAAGTGTCACCCCGGTTCCTATATTGTTAAGGTGAAAAGATGGATAGATGGATAGGTGAACACCACACCAAGATTGGTGATAAGTTCAAACAAGGCGATTGACGCCACTAGCACAAGCCAGATAAGCCTTTCGAAACTTGTACGAGATATGAGAGGAAGCAACCTCACAAGAACAAATGTTCATTAACAATTTTGGCAAAAGTCCCTTACAATTGAAAAAAAACAAATACTTATAGGCACATAGATGACCATTCAAATTCAGCATCTAGGTGTTCACACAATAATAAAAACGTTCACACTAATGTATTAAAATAGTTCATAAATTCGACAGATTCATGAACTAGTTGAATGGACACTTTCTTCCCCCTAAGTGTGTGCATGAATGCTTAATCATAAAGAAAGGCTTCAAGTGACTTGTATGTGCACCCAAGGTTGCATTCATCTCCTTGGGACGTTCATGCACTTGTATGGAACATGTATCCTCATCATTAAACTCTTTAATAGCATGTAGGTTCATAAATGGCAGCATGAACCTAGTAAATTCGTTCTCCCCTTTGTGCATACACTTAATTCAATCAATGTGTTGAATTATTGAGTTAGTTCCTTCCTTTGGACGTTCTTGAACCCATCCATGCATGTGTAGTAGCTTATAGGTCAATTCAAAGTGTGAACAGCTACTTCTTGGCCGAATAAGTGCCTTGGAAAGTTAGGAGACAGCCACCATACATGCATTTAAGCCATTCATGCATTCTATCATCCCATGCATTTGATCCATTCATGGACTAGCCTTTAATGTCCATACATGCATTCGACACATGCATGAATTTGAAGAAACCTTGCATCTAGCCGTACATGCACCAGCATTTAATACTTCTTCATTCATGAGTGTGGAATGCCCAAAAGAGATGTTTCTTCATCCATACATTGTACCGTCCAAAGGGATGTACCTACATGAAATAAACAAGTCATTAAGATATCTCATGGACACTCATAAATTCGGCATGATGTGAACACATTAATGTCATGCATTAATTCAGCTATGTGAACATAATCAATTTATGTAATGACTATGGCATATTAATAACAAATATTAATATAAGACAAGTTTAATGCTTAAATAAATATGTGCAAATTTTTATTTAATGCATTAAAGACAAAACCGAGTTTAAACTAAAATGAGCTAAGCTTTAGCTCGTGAGCTAAAGTTGAGCTGAGGCTAAACTCCTAAGCTGAAGTTGAGCTAAGGTTTAGCTCGTGAGTTGAAAGTGAGCTAGGAGTGAGCTCGGTTTAGCTCAGGCAAGATGGATTGAGCTCGAATAAGCTGGATTTGAGCTGGACGGAGCTCGTGGAGCTGGAAACGAGCTTGGATCAGCTTGCCAACATGTCATTGATCGGCTTGACAGACTTGCTCGATAAAGTTTGCGGGCCGTGCTCGTATCATTCCCCCCTTTTAGGTGACTTGTCCTCAAGTCGAGCTGGTTATCCATGGGAGAACTTTGACTCGTGCATGGTTTTCCTTGATCAAATGGGATGGAAGATGTCACACAAACCTGAAAAATTCTTACCACAGCCGATAAAAAGAAACTCAAAGGAGTCAAATTCAAATGTGTTCCATAGTTCATAAAATATTCATTCAATCAAACATATGCCAAAAATCTCAATTGGACAAAGCAAGCGTACATAAATTTATCAAAGAGTTTCGTTAGACCACTGTTACAAACATGAAAACTAAGTTGGATCAAGGGATAATTGGTTGAAAATGATGGTAGGCACTTAAACACATTATTCCTCATCCAAAACATTTTAATTTCTTTAATCGAATATAGTAACTCATTTGGTCCCTTGTCTTGCTCATGCAAGGTATGCCATGGCCAAAGGTATGCTAACTCTTCCTTTCGTTTTTGAAACATGAGGGGAGTCTCCAAATTCCAACGTAATAATCACATCATCACAATGCCAAAAGGAAAAATCCATCACATCAAAGTATAAATAATTTCCAAACAACCAATCAATGGAATTTTCAACTTCAATCGAATTGAGCAAAGATATTTGAAAATTTTCAGATGACTTACCTTGACGAATATGAAGAGAAGACAATTGAGGATTGGATTTACCTTTCTCGGTCAAAATGAATCTTCTCTCTTTGGATAGATAACATAAGACAAACCTATTACTCTGATAAATTTGAATAGGTGGTGACGCACCATGACATGTCTTGCTCCTCGATGGGTGGAATTCACAAAAATAAGACTGGTTAGTATTATCGAAAACTATGGACTTAAATGGAAAAGGAAAGTTACCATGGAAATTTGATTCAATTCCAAAAACACAGGTTGGCCTTACCTTCTCGAAATGAAACAAAAATTTCAGATGTGGCCAAACAAGGTGATTAATAAATGAATAAAATTGAAACCCAAATCATTGAATTTCACCTTCTTATCAAAAGTTCGAACATCAAGCAAACATAATTTGAATGTAAATGATGCAAAGCGCTTAATGTTTCCATAAAATGAATTCATGTAGAAAATACCAGGCTTGAACACACGAACTTGATCATTTGATTTAGCAGGCAACATGTTAAATAAGGAAAATATAATCAACTCATCGCATGATTCAAATTTCACTCGTTCAATCAGACTTGAAAAATTGGCACAACCAAGCATATTCATTTTATCACCAAAGAAACGATGCAACATGTTATCATGCAAGTAAATCAAAGGAAACTTAAGCATGCAAATACTCGAACAATTTTGCATCGTAATTTCTACTCGAACAAATAGATCAAAGCATGGAAATCTTGCACAAAATTTCAGAGATTTATCTTTAAGAACAAAGTCAAACAGATCAATTACTTTATGCAAAAAATTTTAACGCATATATCGAGCAAAGAAGTTGTGTTCATGCAACCTTTCAGAAATTCAAATCCATCACAAATCATTTGAATAGGCACGTTTAAACAGAAAGATGAATTCAAAGAATTTTTATAATCAAACAAATCAAAACGTGAAAAACTGCTATCACACACATTCACAATTTGCACAGGATGAACCAATCCAACAAAATCAACAAAATTGTCATTATAAAACATGTCATAGGACGGAATCTTCATGACATCTTTTGAAACAACATCGTTAACATTAGTATGTGAACAGTAATTAACCAAATCAAAAGATGGAAGATTTTCAAAAATAAGGCCATAAAAATCTATTTGAGCAACTTTGTATTCAAACGGCCTCGAATCAATAAATAAGGAATCCTTACCTTTCTTACCTTCAATTGCAAGGGGGTGGCTGTCATTCGTGAACTTACCTTTTTCAAACAACCTAAAACACCTCTCATTTGGAAGGTAATGTAGATGGAATTGGTCGCACAAACTTCTAGGAACCTGAAAAGTTAATTCACAAGAAAATCGAATAGGTGGGTTAGTAGAAATAATCCTCACTTGCTCACTTGTTTTCTCACTCGATTCGTTTTCTTCTGAATCACTCGTTTCTTTTGTTTCAATTTCTTTTTCATCTTCTTTTCCACTCTCAAATTTCTTTTCATTCTCTTTTTCAATCTCATTTTCTTTTTCTTTTTCTTTTTGCTTTTCAAAGGCTTTTTCAAAGGCTTTTTCAAGTTCTCTCAAGATTCGCTCATTTTCTCTCTTACTTGCCTCTTGCCTCTCTTTTCTTTTTATTTCATTTTCTTTTTCTTCTTTTGCCTTTTCTTTTCTTTTCTTTATTTTCTCTTTACAAGAATGTACAAAAGAACGATGAGAATACAAATCTTGTTCAAAAGATGAAGAACTGTTTGCGTATGATTCACAATCAAAACTTTGTGAAGAATACTCCGAGTAAGATTTCTTTGAAGATCTAGTAGGAGTATGTCTTTCTCTTCGAACGCCATCTTGGAACGAATCAAAATCGTAATCGGCTTCTCGTCTTCTCGAATTTCTTGATGAAAAGGACTTTCGATCGAAGTCACTTCTCGAATTCGTTGATGAATATGAGTCATAGTATGAATCTCTTTGTCTCGACATAGATGGCGAAAAGGAGTCACGATTGGAACTTTTTTTCAGGTAGTAGTCGGGGGTATATCTCCATGGGGTTCTTGGTTTCGTTTTACGACTTGAAGAAACTCGATCACTTTGGTCTTGTTTAGTCGCCATTCTTCGCATTTCTTGAACCAAGTATTGGTTTTTCGATTCGGTGAACTCTTCGCGTGACATGATTTTTGTTGCTAAAAAGAAAATGTTAGATCACAAAACAAAACAAAAAAAATTAAGTACCTCACCACAAACCTCACAATTTCGCTCCGGAAGAGAAGAAAAAAGGTGTCTGATACGAGTCACAAAGGCCCAACCCAAGCTCAAGAAGGTGATGGGCTCAAATCAAGAAAATCAAGATTCACTTTCTTGTTTTCAAGAAAATCAAGAAACCGAATCTTGGCCCAATTATGCTGTTCGAAGAGATTTCAAGAATCAAGAAAATCAAGATTTCAAATCTTGGAAATCTTGGTCCAAGAAACCAAATCTTGCAGCCAACATGCATTGGGTCTCCATTACGAGCGTCAACAACCCAATTTTGGTAGGAGATGGATCACGAGCCCAAATTCTTGAAGGCGAGGCCCAATAACCAAAATCCAGCCCAATCAAGAAATTTCTTCATACTTAGTTGAAAATCAGGCCAAAATGTCAAAGGGCCCAATTTGTAAACATCTTACTTGTTTAATTTAATTTTTTAATCTTTAGGAGCATTACATGTAAAATTCGGCCCAAAACAGCCCATATAAGTGCATGGCCGAATTTACCTTGTTATTTTATTAATTAGGTTTAATTTTTTTATTAGTTATTAGGATTTGTTGGAGGCCTATATAAGCATTGGCCAGCCACCCTTTGTAAACACATCTTATTATTTTTTTTCTCTCAAGTTTCAGATTTGTTGAGTGCAGAATTTTCTTTGGGGTTTTCTCCAAGAATTCTTTCTTGAGTTTTCTTTAGAAGTTGTTTTAACAATCTTTTGATTGTGGGAGCCATCTTCAACCTTCTTCTTGCCATCGATATTCTTTGGAGGGGAAATTAGAGCCGTTTGAAGGAATTTGTGAATTCTTTCGGGAATTCAAGGGTTCTTAGGACTTTTCTTTATTTCTTGCTGTTTCGTTTTATTTCTTTATTCCTACTTATGCCGATTCTTTATCTCATTTGTTTGCTGTTCTTCTTGTGCCTTTCCAGCCATATTCAACTCAAAGAATCGAATTAAATCATCATTCATTGGCAGCAAAGAGTCGTTCTCAAAAAACCCCCAATTCCTAGGGTTTGGCCGATTGGATCTCTTTCAATTTGGGAATCAATTGATTGCTGGAAATTGGGCAAATGATACGCCCCGGCCTCGTTGATGAATCCGAGTCGTTTTCGTTGCCCGATCGTCCAAACGATGAAGTTTTGTTCGTCTTGAATCAAAGAGTTATATTTGTTCAATGAAGATGTTTATGGTTCATTTAAGGTTAAAAAGGAATTGGTTGGTAAGGTATTTCGGCTAAGAAGAAGGAAAAACAAATATTAAAGGTAGGGAATTTTTCGGTTTAAGGTGAAATGGAAAGAAAGGCTTAAAAACAAGAATGAACCAACACTAAGGAAAATGTTGACCCGAATCTTATATGTCTTTAAGGTGGATGAAACGGATGAAAAAGGACCTCGACCCACTATCTATCAAAGATAGGAACCTCGGTATCAAATGAACGCCACACTTTGGGTTGAAAGTGATAAGTTCGAGTTTTGCAAAGAGCAAGGTTGACGCCACTAACTAGTAGATAAGCCAACGAGTCTTTGACGAAATTGAGAGAAGAAAATCTCACAAATCTTCAATATATTATCAAAATGGCAAAAAAGTCCCTTACAATTGAAAATAACCAACTATTTATACTAGTATCTTATGCTAGCCGAATAGTCCATTCATGAACTTAACAATTAAGTAATGTACCTAATTAAAACATGAAACTTCTAGAAAAATGTCCAATGATGTTCTTGTCCATGTTCGGCCGAATGGGAGGTGAGTGGTTAGCTTCATGAATATGCATTGATGTACTTGGATAAATGTTCTTCATGCATGCATGGCTAGATTCGGCTAACTCCTTTAATGGAGCCTTTAATTCATGTTGTTTCACCATGAGTGGCTTAATTAAATGAAGCTTCATGAAGGATCAAACTTGGTGTGAACAAGGAGCTTGAGTAGACTCTTGTGTGTGAACATCCAACTGAATGGTCATCATGGTGTGAACACAAGGTGTGAACACATGATCAATACATGAACCGTCCAATGCATGGTCCATCATTAATTTGATCCATGAATCTTCAAATACATGAATGACCATCATGAACATGCAAATGCCTCTTGATTGCCGTCCATTGAACCTTTCTATGCATGCACCTTGCATTAATTCCTTACATGCATGTGCCGTCCAAAGGGATGTACCTTCACATTCATTGAATCTACATGCATGAATCTGCCCAATGTATCTTCAAATTCGGGTGCACCTACATAAGACAAATGAACTTAATTAAAACATAATGTGAACATCCTAATTAACATTGTGACAACTTGAATATTAATAAACATGACACATAAATTCGGCTGGACAGATTTAATAAAGTCTTAAGCTAAACATATTAAATTCGGCTAAGACAACTTTAAAAACATGAAATAAATCAAAACATAATTATGAGCTGTAATAACTTAAACTAAGTTAATAAATACTCTAATTATTCAACCAATAAAATAAATGAGCTGAATTGTAGCTAAATTGAGCTCGATTGAGCTGACTTGAGCTCGAGTGAGCTGGAAACGAGCTAAACGGAGCTCAACGAAAAGGAATTGAACTATTTCAGCTTGCATGGATTTGCAAGCAATGCTTAGGGAGCTGGTCCAAAAGTGTGCCCGAGGCGTGGCCGTATCATCCCCTCCCTCTTTAAAGCGATTTGTCCCCAAATCGAGCCATTGGTTCACTCGATCGCAGCAACTTTTACTTAGCTTTCCTCGGTCGAACGGGATGGATTGGAATTGGGACAACTGAAAGGAATAACCATGAGTTAACAAAAATGGTTTCAAATAAATTTGTAATCCAAATGCAAGCAAAATAGAATAAGAAAATCCCATGGGAGTGGACGGATGCAAAGCAACATGTTCACAACCATGCAAACAAACTAATTTACTCGTTAATGCCTCGTCAATTATTCGAAACGTAAATGAACATGTTCTAAGGCAATCAAATGTCTCAAATCGTTTCCACAAGTCATAACCAATATGTGAATAACGAATCAAATCAACAAAACAATCTTTGGCACCACCTAAAGAGAACAACGATGTTTCAAAAAGTTCATGAGCCTTACCTTTAAAAGTAGTAAAACAAAGATCATTTTTAAATAAAGCTGAACAGTTAAACACATCACAATTTAAATTCCTTGCAACAACCAATTCTTCAACAAAAATTTTATTACCAACCGAATAGGGCAGAGAAATTTTAAAGTTATCGTAAATCATACCTTGTTTACCTCGAGGGATGGAAAAACAAGGATCATTTTTACCTTTTCGATCATCATAAATCTTCTCTCCTCGGAAATGTAGTCTAGTCGAATCTCTGTGGCTGAATTAACCTTAACGAAATGAAATGCGAACTTCAAATACAACCACAAAAATGGATTAAGGAATGAATTTAAATTGAAATCAAATTTTTCATACCTCAGTTCCTTATTCAACACCCAATTATCAAAACAATAGAAATTGTTCACACAAAATTGATGAAGCTTGACTTTCCCATAAAACGAACCAAAATAGATTCCGGGTTTAAAAACTTGATTTTGAGTATTCATGCCAAAATGTAGCAAAAATTTCATTAAACCAAACATGTTAAACCAATGGGATTTTTGCATACACAGGGACAAACAATTAAAACTTTTTACATTCATTAATTCATACTTGCACAAATTCATGGATTTTCCACAAAGCGTTAATTGGTGCACAAAATTGTCACAAATGAAGAATTTAATCGCCTTTCGTGAAAAACCGTCATCACGCAAAATTAAACCTTTGGTTTGTTGATTGGAACAAAAATCAACCACATTCAGGGAGTAGCAATTAATCAGACCAAAATAAAGAGAGCGTTTAGAAATTAAGTCACTAAAAAGTATTTCAACAATTTTCAAACCTGGGGGTCGTGACTCGATCGTTAACATTTCCTCACCTCTCTTACCTTTGAACTCTTGAGGCACGTTTTCATCTTCAACTTTACCTATACTGACCATATGAAAATGTCTTTCATCGGAAAGGTAGTGAAGTTGAAAATTATCGTTTGATATCTCGGGCACCTGGAAAGAAGAAACAGAACAAGAACAAGTTTCATATGGATTAGTCGAAATGCTCCTCACTTTTTCTGGTTCGTTTATCTCTTTTTCTCTCATTTCTTTTCTAATCTCAACTTCTTTTTTTCTCTTTTCATTTCCTCTCTCATTTTCACTTTTATTTTCGACCTCACTCTCTTTTTGGATTTCTTTTTCTTTTTCAATCTCTTTTTCTTTTCTTTCGATTTCTTTTTCTCGCTCGTACTCTTGTACAATCTCAATTTCTTTTTCGAATTCTTTCTCTTCATTTTCTTTTTCTCTCGCTTTTTCGATTTCATTACAATGTGCAGTCGACACGAAAGAATCAAAAATATAATCATTTGCCCCGAAGGAAGAGAAAATATTTTCATAGGCTTCTCGTCCATTTCTTTGGGAACAATCCTCCGGGAAGGACTTATTTGAGTCATACGATGAATAACTCATCCTCTCTCGTTTGTCATGTCGAGAAGTTGCAAGCTCTAGGTTGTCGCGTCTTGAATTCCTTGACGAATAGGAATCCCGATAAGAATCTCTTAGCGAATAGTCTTTGGACGCGTATCGCCGTGATGATCTCGACTCCGTTTCTCGACTTGGTGGATTTTGTTTTCGTCTGGCTCTTTCCTCCACTCGATCCAATCGATCATGCAATTTATCAAAATTTGATTTCACAATTCTACGTATCTCTTGCTTCAAATATTGGAAATCTGATTCGGAAAATTCTTGTGACATTTTTTTTTAAAATGATTAAAATAAAATAGAAAGTAAATACCTCACCACAAAAATCTCACGTTTCACTCACAATGAAAATTGATAACACTCCACTCGTGTTTACACTCTTTAATGGCTTTTTCTTCTCTCTAATGCTCTCTCAACACTCGTGCCTTTTTCCACTCAATCTCCTCTCGTGATTTCGTAAGCGACTCGTCGTGACCTTATCGTAGTTCAATGGGTCGGCTTCAAATGGCTTTACAAGGGATTGATGTTAGGTTACGGGTAGGCTAAAAGAAACAAGAAAAGCTTTAGGCTAAGTGTGGCTTAGAAGATGAATGGAAGAAAATTCCAAACTTACAAACTCGAAACACTTTTTTTTTTTATATCGAAATTTTTTTTTTAATTGCGTGAAATTTCACTACGGGGAATATAAAAGGGTGTAAAATGAGATTTTGGAAAAATTTCTATTGAAGTGTCTCCAGATTTTTTTTTTTTTACGGATATTTCACGTTCTTTTCGTCCGCACCTAAACCGTATGCAATTTTTTTTTCTTTTCAAATTTTTTTTCAATTTTTTTTTTCGAACTTTTTTTTTACGTACCTATTGCAGATTGACTTCCAGTGCTCGTACTTCTCGTTTTTACCAGCTCTGATACCAAATGATACGCCCCGGCCTCGTTGATGAATCCGAGTCGTTTTCATTGCCCGATCGTCCAAACGATGAAGTTTTGTTCGTCTTGAATCAAAGAGTTATATTTGTTCAATGAAGATGTTTATGGTTCATTTAAGGTTAAAAAGGAATTGGTTGGTAAGGTATTTCGGCTAAGAAGAAGGAAAAACAAATATTAAAGGTAGGGAATTTTTCGGTTTAAGGTGAAATGGAAAGTAAGGCTTAAAAACAAGAATGAACCAACACTAAGGAAAATGTTGACCCGAATCTTATATGTCTTTAAGGTGGATGAAACGGATGAAAAAGGACCTCGACCCACTATCTATCAAAGATAGGAACCTCGGTATCAAATGAACGCCACACTTTGGGTTGAAAGTGATAAGTTCGAGTTTTGCAAAGAGCAAGGTTGACGCCACTAACTAGTAGATAAGCCAACGAGTCTTTGACGAAATTGAGAGAAGAAAATCTCACAAATCTTCAATATATTATCAAAATGGCAAAAAAGTCCCTTACAATTGAAAATAACCAACTATTTATACTAGTATCTTATGCTAGCCGAATAGTCCATTCATGAACTTAACAATTAAGTAATGTACCTAATTAAAACATGAAACTTCTAGAAAAATGTCCAATGATGTTCTTGTCCATGTTCGGCCGAATGGGAGGTGAGTGGTTAGCTTCATGAATATGCATTGATGTACTTGGATAAATGTTCTTCATGCATGCATGGCTAGATTCGGCTAACTCCTTTAATGGAGCCTTTAATTCATGTTGTTTCACCATGAGTGGCTTAATTAAATGAAGCTTCATGAAGGATCAAACTTGGTGTGAACAAGGAGCTTGAGTAGACTCTTGTGTGTGAACATCCAACTGAATGGTCATCATGGTGTGAACACAAGGTGTGAACACATGATCAATACATGAACCGTCCAATGCATGGTCCATCATTAATTTGATCCATGAATCTTCAAATACATGAATGACCATCATGAACATGCAAATGCCTCTTGATTGCCGTCCATTGAACCTTTCTATGCATGCACCTTGCATTAATTCCTTACATGCATGTGCCGTCCAAAGGGATGTACCTTCACATTCATTGAATCTACATGCATGAATCTGCCCAATGTATCTTCAAATTCGGGTGCACCTACATAAGACAAATGAACTTAATTAAAACATAATGTGAACATCCTAATTAACATTGTGACAACTTGAATATTAATAAACATGACACATAAATTCGGCTGGACAGATTTAATAAAGTCTTAAGCTAAACATATTAAATTCGGCTAAGACAACTTTAAAAACATGAAATAAATCAAAACATAATTATGAGCTGTAATAACTTAAACTAAGTTAATAAATACTCTAATTATTCAACCAATAAAATAAATGAGCTGAATTGTAGCTAAATTGAGCTCGATTGAGCTGACTTGAGCTCGAGTGAGCTGGAAACGAGCTAAACGGAGCTCAACGAAAAGGAATTGAACTATTTCAGCTTGCATGGATTTGCAAGCAATGCTTAGGGAGCTGGTCCAAAAGTGTGCCCGAGGCGTGGCCGTATCAGCATTCTTGGCCGAATCAATTCCTTGGCAGATTCGCATCTTTTCTTTCTTCTCAATTTCGTTTGATTCATCGATTCTATTTCTTTTCTTCTTGCTGCTCTTTTAATTGAATTTGGGAATTTTAAATTCAAATCTGATTTGGGTTTAATCTTAATCTTTGTTTCTGTTTTCAGATCTATTTGTCTAGGACCTTTCGTAGGAGTTTCTCGTGACTTGGCAACTCGATCTTGGTCCGCGTGCACTTCTCTATCATTTGGTATCAGATTTTGGGCGTTTTGGGTGTTCTTGGTTGATTTCTAAACTGATCTCTATTTTTTTAAAGCATAAACAGCAGTTTTACCCAGAAAAATTGTTCAAAAAAATTCATTTGAGTGGGAAACGTTGTCTGATTGATCTGAAATTTTACATACATGTTTTTGGCACTGTTATTGAATATAAAAAAATTATTCCCGCAAAAAAATCAGTCAAAAAAGTCAAAAAAATCAAAAAAGACGAAATTCAATAAAAATTTTAAAAAAAATTCAGCGGGTTGAATTTGGTGCCCAAAATTTCCAGATCAAAATTTCAATATATAAGGACACTCCAGATTTAATTTCGTGATTTTTGGAGATCGGGAACACCTCGAACGAAGTTGTCAAGTTACTCCGCAGTTTTTCGGGTTTTCTGTTTTCAGCAATTTTTATTGATTCTTAGCTGTAGGTTTTCATTTGTTTGCTTTTCTTCTTCCTTTACGTTATCTAACACCTTCTTATTTCTTGTGTTAGTAGGATTTAAACGTGTGCACAACTTCTTCCTCGGTGCAAAACGAATCAATTGGTGTCTCGTCAGTTTTTGGCATCCTAGTGCAAATTAGGATTCTTTGGTAGTTTGGTTCACACTCTCTAATTGGTTGATATAAACTCTGATAAAGAACTCACAAGATTGAATTCGACCTCATTGAGAATTTGATTTTTTCTTTTTGAGTGATTAACGGTGAGGTTTGATAACTTTTATTTTTGAGTGTTGAGTGTTTTGCAGGTTTTAAAAAAAAATGTCTACAGGTGATAATAATAGTGACATATTTAAAAAATTCCAACAACAGTTGGATGAACAGGCTGCTGCTCTTCGAGCTTTGACTGCTACCATCAATGAGGTGCGGTTGAATCAAGAGCCTCAATATCGAGATCAAATTAAAGACGATGTGGATAACCAGCCTCCTGCTCATAGGCGCGCTCCTCGGCGTGTCCCTAGAACTGATTATGATCTTCATGATCGTGGACAACCCTCTTTGGCAAAACCAAAGAGCGAGCAGCAACGAGAACATCTCTTTCATACTCGCTGCCATGTACAAGGTAAGCTTTGTAGAGTTATTATTAATGGTGAAAGTTGCTCGAACGTAGCCAGCACAACGATGGTGGAAAAGCTTTGCTTAACCACTACCAAGCATCCACGACCTTATCAACTACAAGGGCTTAGCAACGAAAGCCAATTTAAGGTCACTCAACAAGTGCGCATCGCCTTTTCTATCGGTAAATATCAAGACGAAGTCGTGTGCGACGTAGTACCTATTCAAGCCTGCCATTTATTGCTAGGAGAACCATGGCAACTAGATCGAAAGGTCACTCACGATGGTCGTACCAATAGGTATTCTTTCAAGTATCAAGGAAGGAAAATCACCTTAGTGCCGCTCACTCCGGAACAAGTCCATGAGGACCAAATCAAATTGAAAAATTCTGTTGTTAAAACAAGTGAGGAAAAAGAAAAAGAGAATGAAAAAGAGCAAAAAGAGATTGAGAGTGAAAAGGAATGTGAAACAGAAAAGAAAATTGAAAAAGAAGTTGAAGAAAGAAGAGAAAATGAGTTAGAAAAAGAAACAAAAGAAAAAGACGAGGAAAGGCTAGTGAGGAATGTTTTCACTAACCAAGATATGAATTTTTCTTGTGTTGCTACTTTTCAGGTTCCCGAAGGACCGAAAGATAACTTTCAACTTCAATACCTCTCAAATGAAAGACGCTTTCATACGATCAACTTACGCAAAGATGAAATCACACTACATGATCCCGAAGGTAAGCGAGGTAAGGAAATTTTAGAAACTGAGTCCAGTGCAGATTTGAAAATTATTGATAAAACTTTTGGTGACTTAGTTCTTAAAAGATCCCCTCATTTTGATCCGATTAATTGTTACTCTTCGATTGTGGTTGATAAAGTCATTATGAAAAGAAGCGTGATTTGTTATTCTCTTGATTTACCTTGTGTAAAATCCTCGAATTTGTCCAAATCTGTTTTGGAGAATAAGGTAACGAAATTTTCCAAATTTGTTTTCAATTTATATTCGTGCCTTGAACAGTTTATGTGGTTGTACATGAAGTCTGAGTTCCATTTGACAAAGGTTAACTCAACAACGGAGATTCGACTACACTATGCCCCCGATGAGCGAAGGTTTGTTTTAAATGAAAAAGGTAAAATCGACCCTTATTCTTTTGCTTATCAAGGTAAGATGCTTGAAACCTTTGAAACACTTTTGTACTCCTCGGATAGTGATAAAGATCATGTTGATGAACACTTAGATCGAAACGTGCTTGACTGTCCTATTTTATTTATTGATGATCTATCTGTTTTGATGGTTGATAAAAAGATTCTTGTTTTTGATAATGCATGTGTGAGTGAATCTATAGACCGTCGATTAATGCATGGTATGATTATGCAACTCTGTGAACCATGTGAATCTTTTCAAATACCTACTTGTGACGATTATGTTTACCATTTGATTTATTACTCGCAATTTATTCATGGTTTGTGGGAACAATTTGAGACGACTGAATGCCTTAAAACATGTCTGATGTGATCCGGCTCGGTTGATGGAGTCGAGTTCACTTAAGTTGCCCGATCGTCGACGAGAAGTATTGGTTGATGTCGAATGGAGATAACTTTATGGAGTTGTTTTAAGCGGAAGTAATTAAAAGGGTTCAAAAATGGCTCAAAAATGGCTTGGTTTGGAGAATAGATAGGTTCGGTTTAACAAAGAAAATAAAGTTTAAGTAGATAGATAAAATGGAATGGAAATTGAACTCAAGTGAAGAACGATTCAATACCATGTAAAGTATTGCCCCGGGACTTATATTGCTTAAGGTGGGTTTAATGGAAGTCGAAGATGGACCTTGACCCATTACCTATAGAGAGGTAGGAACCAAAGGTATAAAAAGGTGGATGAACGCCACACCAGGATGGTGATAAGTTCAAGGAGTCGAGTTGACGCCACTAGCGAGCTAGATAAGTCAGAACGAGACTCGTACGAAATAGGATAGGAGGAAACCTCACAATCAAGTTTAATAATCAGAATTGTCTAAACTTTTTACAAAGAGAAAAGAACTATTTATAGATTACATTAGATAGCCAAATAGACTAAGTAAATTCGGCTTTAATTGAATTAAACTAATCTAGAAATGTATCTTTAAAGGCTATGTCCAAATTCGGCTGAATGGTACTTCAATGGGCAGCTTCATGGCTAAGGAAATGAACTTGAAGGCTTGGTGAATGTATGGGAGAGCAATGGACATGTCTAGGTTCGGCCAAGGTGTGAATGGACACTCCAAGAGATGCCTGTTGGTCGAATAGGTACTTAGGAATCAATGGACAGCAACCGATGCATGTAAGTGAATATTCATGCATTCTTCCATTCATTGTATTAAATCATTCATGTATCATCTTTAAGGCAACCATTCGTTGTAGGTAGTCATGCATGTACCCGAACATACATTGAACCAGAAATGTTCATGAATCCTCATTAATTGTGTTCCCACATGTGGATGTACCTACAAAAGATATAAACAAATTAGATTCAAGGTACATTCAGCTTAAATTAAATAATATCAAGACATATTTAACAAATTAAAATAAAGACATAAATAAAATATAATTAATAATAAATTCGGCTAGCTCAATGATAGTTGAAATTCTTGATGAGCTGAATTGAGCTAGAAAATTCGGTTATGAGCTGTAGTAAAAATAATTAAAATAAAACTATCACTCAAATTATTCAAATAATAAAATTAACGAGCTGGAAAGAAGCTAAATTGAGCTCAAATAGGTGAAATTGAGCTCAAGTGAGCTGATTAAAGTCGAATTGAGCTAAGGGAGCTGGAATTGAGCTGAAATTAGCTTGCACTAAGGTGCATGGTTTCTTCAAGGAGTTGGATCGAGCTTCCCCATCTTCAACGAGCTGATTCTCCTTCCAAAACTTGAACAATAAAGCTGAAACAAGTTCATGAAATCGCTTGGACCTAGCTCGGTTCATTGGTCCCTTTGGAAGCTCGAGGGAATCAAGACGAGGACTTGATGGGGCTTGGGGCGTGGTCACATCATCCCCCCATCTTCAAAACTACTTGTCCTCAAGTCGAGCTGTTTATTCTCCAGAAAATAATCCGTCTTATGCAACTCCCCTTGAATGAATGGAACAATTAGTCGTTCATAAGCCATTGCAAAAGAACTTACAATATTCGACATTAAAGATGGCAAATGAATCAATGAAAATAGACAACCATTAATCATCAAGAAACGATCAAAACAAATATGTGGATCATGCATAGTCGTATCAAGACAAGTATGAGTCATGTAAAAAGGCAGTTTTAAAACATCATTCTTAAAATCACATGAACAAAACTCCTTCCATATCCATAACTCATCAAATGGTCGAGACGAAAACAAATATGTTTTCAAGCATTCGAAATTTAAATCTTCATCACAAACACACAAATGAAAAGTTTCATATGATTCATGATTTCGCATGTTTGGCACTCGCAATTGTCGTTTGGTTTTGTTCTCAACAATGAATTCATCACATTTTCCAAAGAGAAAAATCGTCTTATCATTACTCAAAATGGATTTATCATCATCAAGCAAAATCAAATAATTAACCACAACAGGATTCAAGCGATTTTCAGCAATCAAGGTGTCTTCAAAAATTTTAGTTACATTCGACTTAAGAAAAGATGGTCGCATAACATCAGAATTCATGCCTGATTCACCTTTAGGAGTGGAAAATTGAGAATCAATTTTACCTTTTTCAATCAAAGTGAACCTTTTCTCCTTGAGAAGGTATTGAAGTCGAAGCTCATTACACAATCCTTGAAAAACCTGAAACGAAGGGTAAACACAAATGCAACTTGCACTTTTTGAAATGTTGGGTTCATAATGCTGAAAGAGGGTAATGTCTCCATAGACGTTGAACTTAAAGGAACAGGATAAAACACTATTCACATATTGAACATATGTAACGATACTAGGTTCAAAAACATGAGTTGATCTTACCTTTCCGAAATGAAAAATGAATTTCATGTACAGCCACATAAAATGATCAAAGAACAATTTTAAATTATAAACAGAGTCTTTAAATTTCAGAGGCCAAACATCAAACAGACATAAATTTGTCGCATAAAATTTAGGATGCTTAAGTTCCGCACATATCAACCTAAAATAATAAATTCCATGTTTGAACACACGAGTTTGATTACTTACGCCAAAGTGTTTTAGTAAATCAAACATGTCAAACCAAAAGGGTTTTCGTGTCCATAGAAACAAACATTCAAATCTCTTTATATTCATCAAATCAAACTTGCACAAATTCATGGATTTGTCACATGACAATAATGGATGCACAAAATTATCATATTTGAAAAATTGAATCGCTTTTCGTGAAAACCCGACATCATGCAAAACCAAATCTTTAGTTTGTCGTTCGTACCGAATAACATCAACCACATTCAAAGAATAGCAATTAATCGAATGAAAATAAGAGAATTTTTTTAAAACAAAGTCATTTTCAACAACTTTCAAACTTGGTGGCCATGACTCGGTTTTTAAAAATTCCTTACCTCGCTTACCTTCAAGCTCGTGTGGTTCGATTTCAACTTCATCCTTACCTTTTTCGGTCATGCAAAAACGTCGCTCGTTAGGAAGATATTGAAGTTGATATTCGTCACAGAGATTTGTCGGAACCTGAAAAGAAAGAACAGAACAAAAACAAACATCACGGGGGTTAGTTAAAATTTCGTTCTCTTTTTCTTGTTCTCGCTCACTATCTTCATTTTCTCTCATTTCTTCTTCAACATCTTTTTCTTTTTCAATTTTTTTCTCAACCTCAATTTCTTTTTCAATTTTCTTTTCTTCATTTTCTTTTTCTCTCACTATTTTGATTTCTTTTTCTTTTTCATTACAATGTGCGGATGACACGAAAGAATCAAAGAGATAATCATTTGGCTCAAAGAAAGAGAAAATATTTTCATAAACTTCTCGTCCATTTCTTCGGGAACAATCCTTTGGGAAGGACTTCTTTGAAGCATACGAGGAATAGCTTGTCCTTTCTCGCTCATCTCGAGTGATTTTTGACTCGAAGCATACTTTTTAGTATTGAATCATTCTTAAAGTTTGAGTTCTTTATCCATTTCCATTTATTTATCATCTTTGTAACTTAATTCTTTGTTAAACCGAACCTATCTTTCATCAAACCAAAACCCATCCTTTGAACCCATTTTGCCTACCTTCCGCTTATAAAACATTCAAACTCCATCTATCTACAAATTTGAACGAGCTTCTCGTCGACGATCGGGCATCTTAAGTGAACCCGACTCAATTAATCGGGCTGGATCACATCAATGTCCATCTTTTGACGAGGCAGTGGCGAGTAAATTAGATTGTTTGCATGGCAATCTGAATCTGTCCATTCGCATGCGTTATACCTGTTTTGTTATGCTTATGATTGGACTACAAGCTTGTTTCCGTTGCTATTTACTATCTCATGGCTATTCTTTTCAGTGGACTCAATTGCCATTAGTCCCGTTCGATAGAGGAAAGTCGAGTTCATTTGATTTTTCAGATTCAAGGATGAATCTTTTTGAGGAAGGGGGGAATGATACGAGTCACAAAGGCCCAACCCAAGCTCAAGAAGGTGATGGGCTCAAATCAAGAAAATCAAGATTCACTTTCTTGTTTTCAAGAAAATCAAGAAACTGAATCTTGGCCCAATTATGCTGTTCGAAGAGTGATGTGATCTCAATCGCATCATGTTGTGGCACCACTCGTTGCTATCATGATTGGCCTAAAACACGAGGGCCCCAAGTGCAAGATGAAGCTCAATCTCAGCTCAACAAGCTCAATCTTAGTTTTTCCCAGCTCGATTTAGCTCACATGAGCTTAATTTAGCTCGTTTGAGTTCAATTTAGCTTACTTTAGCTCGTTTGAGCTTGGCTTAAGTTTATTTCAACTCATTTATTTTAATGTCTGAATAAATTAAGTAATTTATTAATTTAGCTTAAATTACTACAGCTTATAATTATGTTTTGACTTATTACATGTTTTAAATGTGTCTTGGCCGAATTTAATATGTCTTGTTAAGACTTTATTAAATTTGTCTAATTTAATTTATGTTTAATTAGTGTGTCTAAATTATATTAATGTTTGTTCAGCTGAATTTTATGTGATTTAATTTTGGTTCATGTGTTTTTGTAGGTGAGTTGAATTTGGTGAGTAATTAAACAAGGTTCATGCATGATAGGTTCAATGTATGGGACGGTGCATGTAAGGCCTCTTTCAATGAATGGTGGCTGATCCATTTGGCTCCCCAAGGCACCTATTTGGCCAAAAGGTGTCCAGCAACTTAAAGCACAAGCTTGGCCGATCGTATTCCCAAGGCAGCATCTAAGCCATTCACACCTCAATTTGACCAATCAGCTCCTATACATGTATGGGTGGATTCATGAACGTCCAAAGGGAGGGAATATTACCTTAATTCATCACATTGAATGTATAATGTGCATGTACAAAGGGGAGAACGAATTTACAAGGTACATGCTTCCATTCATGAACCAGCCCATCATTAAAGCTTTAATTAAGAGAGATGCATTACCCATGCACCTAGCATTCGTCCAAGAGGGGTTGGATATGAATTGAAGATGCACATTCATGGAACAAGGAAG
The DNA here is from genome assembly GCF_007990345.1 of Gossypium hirsutum. Taxonomy (NCBI): domain Eukaryota; kingdom Viridiplantae; phylum Streptophyta; class Magnoliopsida; order Malvales; family Malvaceae; genus Gossypium; species Gossypium hirsutum. The sequence continues at coordinate 41,266,152 of NC_053426.1, read as the reverse complement.
CTTTCTTATTGGTTAAGCATGCATGAACGGGTTTTGGGAAGAAACATGATTATTCAACCATGCATGAACTTACACTATCCATGAACAGAGATTTAATGCTTGAAGTGTGAACATTTTTAATTGTTGTGTGAACACATTAGTAGCTGAATTTTAATAGGCATTAGAGAGCCTATAAATAGTTTATTTTGTTTATTGTAAAAGGTGACAGAATTTGATGATTGAAAACTTATTGTGAGGTTTCCTCCTATCCTATTTCGTACGAGTCTCGTTCTGACTTATCTAGCTCGCTAGTGGCGTCAACCCAACTTCTTGAACTTATCACCATCCTGGTGTGGCGTTCATCCACCTTTTTATACCTTTGGTTCCTACCTCTCTATAGGTAACGGGTCAAGGTCCATCTTCGACAATCCATTTAATCCACCTTGAGCAATATAAGTCCCGGGGCAATACTTCATATAGTATTGAATCGTTCTTCGCTTGAGTTCTATTTTTTCATTCCATTTTAACTATTAAATTATAAACAATATTTCTTTATTTCACCGAGCCTATCAAACATCTATCCAAACCATCTTTTGAACCCATTTTCTCAACTTTCGCTATAAAAAAATCATCTAACTCCATCTATCTACAAAATCGAACAAACTTCTCGTCGACGATCGGGCAATCAAGTGAATCGACTCAATCAACCGAGCCGGATCACATCATTTGGTATCAGAGCTACTAAAACGAGGAGTACTGATGTTCGTATCAAGCTCGGAATAGGTTCGTAACGTAAAAAAAGTCAAAAAAATTTTGTTGGAATTTAATTTATTTTTTTTTCTCCCTTGTATTTAGTTTACTATTGTATTGGATTTAAAAAAAAGAAGAAGAAATTCAAAAAAAAATTAAAAAAAAAGAAGTGACAAAAAAAATCGAGTTAAAAGAAAAAAAAAGTGAAAAGTCTTGCGAGTTTTTATCATTATCACTTATTACTCCGATCATCAAGTTTCCCTTCCTACCATTATTTACCCATCCCAACGCCACACTTTAAACCAATTTTCTTCTTTGTTCAGCCTACCCTACACCCGACATTATCCATTGTAACCCATTTTGAAACCGACCCTCAAGCAGCAAATTAAGTCTATCGAGACGAATTACGAATTTGTGAGACGAGGTCGAGTGGTAAAAGGCAAGAGAGCGTGAGTTCATTCGAAAAAAAGCCTAAAAGAGAGTTCAAACACGAGTGAGTGAATTTTTCTTTTTGAGCGAACTTGAGAGATTTGTGGTGAGAATTATTTTTCTTTCTAATTTAACTTTTGTTTTCTAATATTTTGTTGAAGCATGTCTGAAGAATTTTCTAAATTTGAATTCCAAATGTGGAGACAAGAAATGCAAAGGATAATGCGATTTGAATTTCGACAATTCGACAAAGATAAAGAAGATTTGACATCTACTATCGTTGACATCAAGATTAGTGCAATCCTTCAAAGATTGGAAAATGAACCACAATGTGAAGATATGTTTCACACGCGTTGCCGTGTCCACGATAAAGTTTGTTGCCTCATTATTGATGGTGGAAGTAGGTCAAACATGGCTAGTATTCGAACGGTAAAAAATCTTGGCTTGGCCACTACCAAGCATCCACGACCCTATCAACTGCAAGGACTTGGTGTTGAAGGCAAATTTGAAGTTACTCAACAAGTGCGTGTTGCATTTTCCATCGGAAGATACCAAGACGAAGTCCTTTGTGATGTTGTGCCTATTCAAGTCTGCCATTTGTTGCTAGGAGAACCATGGCAATCGGATCGCAAGGTCATTCACGATGAACGTACCAATAGGTATTCCTTCAAGCATCAAGGAAGGAAAATCACTTTAGCGCCGCTCACACCGGAACAAGTGCAAGAAGACCAATTCAAAATGAAGCAATCCATTGAGCGAGAAAAGGAGAAAGAGATTGAAAAAGAAATTGAAAGAAAACAAAAAGAAAACGAAAAAGAAAAAGAAATTGCAAAAGAAAAAGAAATCAAAAAGTGAGAGAAAAAGAAAATGAAGAAAAGAAAATTGAAAAAGAAAAAGCGAAAAAAGAAATTGAAAGAGAGCTTGAAAAGAAATCAAGTGAAAAAGAAAGAGAGTCTGTAAAAGAAACGAGTGAAGTGAGTAATCACGAAAAAGAGAGGAATTCTTTTGCTAACCCCCTTTCGAAATTACCTTGTGATTTTTCTTTGTTTCAGGTTTGCAAGATTCCAGCCACGGATTGGTTCCAACTTCATTACCTTTCTACCGAGAGACGCTTTCAATTGATTGAAAGAGGTAAGTTGGAAGATAAAAATGATTGTCACATTTCCAATGGTAAGCAAGGTAAGGGTTCCTTGTTGAGCGAGTTTCAACTCATTTACTCACATGTTTATGACAAGATTGCTGAAAATTGTTTTTGCGAAAGGGTTTTCCCCATTGAATTGGTTAATTTTCGTTCATCTATTATTTATGATTTTGTTTCAACTGGTGCTTTGAAAAGTTTTTTCTATGATAAGTTTGTTGCTGGCAATTTTATTGAAGGCGTTCGATTAGATCAGCATGAACATATTATGATAGTGTGCGATAAAGATTATTCACATACAAAGTTCGATTTGTTTGATTATCATATTCTGAATGGTGATTACACCTTCCATAGTGGTAAGAAGTGTTTTCCTATTTATGAGTATGGTATTGGCAAGAATTTTACTGAAGTACGAATAAATCCGCACAAACAAATTTTGAACTCTTGTGATAAAAAGTTGGCATGTGAAATGCCTAGTCTACTTGTGTGTGGTGATAATTTGAATTTTCTATTTTTTTGCGTAAATCCCCCATGTTTGAACAAGTCTATTCGAATGAGATTTACGATGTATGAATGTTTGAACATATGCATGCTCAAATTCTTTTTGTTCCACTTGTGTGAATTGTTGGTAATTAAGAAATTCACACTGCATTTTGGAACGAGTGAACAATATCGTGTGTTCAACCCTGGAGTTCGCTATTCTGGTTCATCTTTGAGAGAAGGCAAGCATTGTAAATTTTGTTTGAATGACCAAGTAAACAATCGTTGCTTGTATGATGCTTTGTCACTAAGTTTGAAAACGAGACGTGTGAATCTTGTTGGCTTGTTAAGACAAAATCAAATTTTTGATTGTGGAGAATGTTGTTTATTTTTGTTTAACAGAATCAAGGCATATGAATGTTTAAAGGCATGCTTGTTTAATTTTCTTTTGATCCGAATATGTGATAAGACGATGGCATGTAAAATGGTTAGTGCATTTGAATTTGAAGATGGTGTCTCAAATCTGCCTTGCTATATAAATTCTGCATGTTTAAGTAAGATTGATCGAGTGGAACTTAGATTACATGATCATTTGGAGGACTCCTTGATAAATTTTGATTATAAATTTGATTTGATTCTGATGCATCCTTTATTACCAAGTATGGAAAACCATTGTGAACAGGTAAGATCCACTTCTACATTTGATCCCGGCATTGGATTATGCATTCTAATTTTGAATAAGATTCTGAAAAGATCGTTTGAGTTTATAAATTTTAGTGTCACTAATTCGTTCCATTTCTATGTAGGTGACACTTTGGAATGGTTTCCTCCTAAAGAGGGAGGGCATGGAACTAAATCATTTTCTTTTCAAACCATTTGTGGTTCCTGGAGTTTTAAAAACAATACTTTTCGGATCATGAACAAAAGGGCTTGTGATCTCGAAAAATTTTTCGCGAGCAAGTGGCCCGATTTGAGGACAAATCGTCTTCAAGAGGGAGGGTATGATGTGATCTCAATCGCATCATGTTGTGGCACCACTCGTTGCTATCATGATTGGCCTAAAACACGAGGGCCCCAAGTGCAAGATGAAGCTCAATCTCAGCTCAACAAGCTCAATCTTAGTTTTTCCCAGCTCGATTTAGCTCACATGAGCTTAATTTAGCTCGTTTGAGTTCAATTTAGCTTACTTTAGCTCGTTTGAGCTTGGCTTAAGTTTATTTCAACTCATTTATTTTAATGTCTGAATAAATTAAGTAATTTATTAATTTAGCTTAAATTACTACAGCTTATAATTATGTTTTGACTTATTACATGTTTTAAATGTGTCTTGGCCGAATTTAATATGTCTTGTTAAGACTTTATTAAATTTGTCTAATTTAATTTATGTTTAATTAGTGTGTCTAAATTATATTAATGTTTGTTCAGCTGAATTTTATGTGATTTAATTTTGGTTCATGTGTTTTTGTAGGTGAGTTGAATTTGGAGAGTAATTAAACAAGGTTCATGCATGATAGTTTCAATGTATGGGAAGGTGCATGTAAGGCCTCTTTCAATGAATGGTGGCTGATCCATTTGGCTCCCCAAGGCACCTATTTGGCCAAAAGGTGTCCAGCTGATGTGATCCGGCTCGGTTGATTGAGTCGATTCACTTGATTGCCCGATCGTCGACGAGAAGTTTGTTCGATTTTGTAGATAGATGGAGTTAGATGATTTTTTATAGCGGAAGTTGAGAAAATGGGTTCAAAAGATGGTTTGGGTAGATGTTTGATAGGCTCGGTGAAATAAAGAAATATTGTTTATAATTTAATAGTTAAAATGGAATAGAAAAATAGAACTCAAGCGAACAACGATTCAATACTATATGAAGTATTGCCCCGGGACTTATATTGCTTAAGGTGGGTTTAATGGATTGTCGAAGATGGACCTTGACCCGTTACCTATAGAAAGGTAGGAACCAAAGGTATAAAAAGGTGGATGAACGCCACACCAGGATGGTGATAAGTTCAAGAAGTCGGGTTGACGCCACTAGCGAGCTAGATAAGTCAGAACGAGACTCGTACGAAATAGGATAGGAGGAAACCTCACAATCAAGTTTTCAATAATCAAATTCTGTAACCTTTTACAATAAACAAGTAAGCTATTTATAAGCCTAAAATGCCTATTGATATTCGGCATCTATGTTGTTCACACTAACTTAAATTCTGTTCACACAGGTATTTAACATGTTCACACAAATAGCATTAAAATCCAGTTCATGCTTGAAGATGGTACATGAATTGGCCGAACCATCATGATGCTTCACTTGATGCATTCATGCATCCTTAGCCTTGAAGAATCTCCATAATTCCATGAATGTGCAGCTCTTTAATGATCCTACATCTCCCTTGGCTGAATGAGGCATTAATGTGCCTAAAATACTTGAATGGTCATCTTGAAAATGCATGAATCATGCATGAAACGTCCCATGTATTTTCCCCCATAAATATGATCCATGAATCTTCAAATACATGAACTTTTAGCAACTCCCTCTTGCATGAACGTCCCAAATGCATGTGCTCCTTTAAATGCCATCCATTGAACCTCAATTGTGCATGCACACTCCCATACATTGCACCAATCCGTTCATGAACCTGCAGCAAATTAAATCAGCAAGTTAAATGCATTTCAAACACATTAAATTAGCAGCATATGAACTCAATAATTTGCACATTAAATTTGGCCATACATATTAACAATTTTAGACATATTTAAAACATCATAATTAATTAAGTATTTAATTTAGATATAATTAAAACACTTAATTAATTATTTGTCCAGATTTTAACAAATTAACTAACTTAAGATAAACAACTAATTTAACTAATGACAAATTAAATGGTTTATTTCAGCAAAATAAATGCAAGCTAAAGAAAGCTAAAAATAAGCTCATTGGGTTAAGATTGAGCTGAATTGAGCTTGAGTGAGTTGACTTGAGCTCGAGTGAGCTGGAAACGAGCTAAACGGAGCTTAACGAAATGAAATTGAACTAATTCAGCTCGTATGGATTTGCAAACAATGCTTAGGGAGCTGATCCAAAAGTGTGCCCGGGGCATGGTCGTATCATCCCCTCCCTCTTTAAAGCGATTTGTCCCCAAATCGGGCCATTTACTCGCGAAAAATCATTGAAGATTCTGAAAGCCACAATTAACTCGGATCAAAAGAAGCTCATTCGCATGCCCTCCCTCTTTAGGAGGGTACCACTTCACATTGTCACCTTTAAAAGAATAAAACGAATTAGTGACGCGATGAAGATTAAACACAAAGGAACTTTTTGAGATTTGATTCACAGTTTGAACAAATAATCCAATACCGGGGTCGAAAATAGAAATCGTTCTTACCTTTTTCTTCGATGGAAACAAACATAAATCACAAGGCATTTGATAGCTATGGTTTTGGAAGTCAACTTTCCATGGTTCGATTACCTTAGGCAATGATATAGAATGGTGTTCACCGGGGTGAAAGACAAAATTTTCTCTTGCCATTTCAATTTGATTTGGCAATTTCATGACCGACTTCATAGAAAGAGCACTAAGCAACTCAAAATCATTATCATTCAAAACATGTTCGGATCTTTTAGTCCACAGTTGAGAACATCCTCCGAAAACAAAATTTTGATTTTGACTTAACAAACCAACAAGATTCACATGGCTCATTTTCAAACTTAAAGACAAAGTATCATACAAACAAAGATTGTTTACACATTCATTCAAACAAATTTTACGATGCTTGCTTTCTTTCATGGATGATTCATAATAGCAAACTCCAGGATTAAAGACATGATTTTGACTACTCGATCCAAATGGCAAAATGATAGAGGAATGCGCGCGGACCAAGATCGAGTTGCCAAGTCACGGGAAACTCCTACAAAAGGTCCTAGACAAATAGATCTGAAAACAAAAACAAAGATTAAGATTAAACCAAATCAGATTTGAATTTAAAATTCCCAAATTCAATTAAAAGAGCAGCAAGAAGAAAAGAAATAGAATCGATGAATCAAACGAAATTGAGAAGAAAGAAAAGATGCGAATCTGCCAAGGAATTGATTCGACCAAGAATGCCTAATTTCCAGCAATCAATTGATTCCCAAATTGAAAGAAATCCAATCGGCCAAACCCTAGGAATTGGGTATTTTTGGGTTCGAATGGGTGCTGCCAATAGGAGAACAACTTAAATGATGAGATCTTGAGTTTAATCAATGCTGGAAAACAAACAAGAACAGCAAAATATTAGATGAGAAATCGGCACAAGTATAAGCAAAGAAAAGTAAAGAAAGAAATCAAAAACAGCAAGAATTAAAGGATAAGTCCTAAAGATCCTTGAAATCCCGAAAGATTTCACAAATCTCTTCAAATGGCTCTAATCTCCCCTCCAAAGAATATCGATGGCAAGAAGAAGGTTGAAGATGGCTCCCACAATCAAAAGATTGTTAAAACAACTTCTAAAGAAAACTCAAGAGAGAATTCTTGGAGAAAACCCCAAAGAAAATTCTGCACTCAACAAATCTGAAATTTGATAGAAAAAATAATAATAAGATGTTTACAAAGGGTGGCTGGCCAATGCTTATATAGGCCTCTAACAAATCCTAATCTAATTAGAAAACTTAAAAAATTTAAACTTAATTAAAAAAACAAAGGAAAATTCGGCCATGCATCCTATTGGGCTGTTTTGGGCCGAATTTAACATGTGATACTCCTAAAACTTAAAAATTAACTTAAACAACTAAAATGTTTACAAATTGGGCCCTTTGACATTTTAGCCTGATTTTCAACTAAATATGTATGGATTTCTTGATTGGGCTGGGAATTTGCTTATTGGGCCTCGCCTTTAAGAATTTGGGCTTGTGATCCATCTCCTACCGAAATTGGGTTGTTGACGCTCGTAATGGAGATCCAACGCGCTTTGGCTGCAAGATTCGGTTTCTTGGACCAAGATTTCCAAGATTTGAAATCTTGATTTTCTTGATTCTTGAAATCGCTCCGAACAGCAAAATTGAGCCAAGATTCGATTTCTTGATTTTCTTGAAAACAAGAAAGTGAATCTTGATTTTCTTGATTTGAGCCCATCACCTTCTTAAGCTTGGGTTGGGCCTTTGTGACTCGTATCATTCCCTCCTTCCTCAAAAAGATTCATCCTCGAATCTAAAAAAATCAAATGAACTCGACTTTCCTCGATCGAACGGGACTAATGGCAATTGAGTCCACTGAAAAGAATAGCCATGAAATAGTAAATAGCAACGCAAACAAGCTTGTAGTCCAATTATAAGCATAATAGAACAGGTATAACGCATGTGAATGGACAGATTCAGATTACCATGCATTAATCGACGGTTTATAGATTCACTCACACATGCATTATAAAAAACAAGAATCTTTTTATCAACCATCAAAATAGATTTATCATCAATAAATAAAATAGGACAGTCAAGCACGTTTCGATCTAAGTGTTCATCAACACGATCTTTGTCGCTATCCGAGGAGTACAAAAGTGTTTCAAAGGTTTCAAGCATCTTACCTTGATAAGCAAAAGAATAAGGGTCGATTTTACCTTTTTCATTTAAAACAAACCTTCGCTCATCGGGGGCGTAGTGTAGTCGAATCTCTGTTGTTGAGTTAACCTTATTCTCCAAAATAGATTTGGACAAATTCGAGGATTTTACACAAGGTAAATCAAGAGAATAGCAAATCACGCTTCTTTTCGTAATAACTTTATCAACCACAATCGAAGAGTAACAATTAATCGGATCAAAATGAGGGGATCTTTTAAGAACTAAGTCACCAAAAGTTTTATCAATAATTTTCAAATCTGCACTGGACTTAGTTTCTAAAATTTCCTTACCTCGCTTACCTTCGGGATCATGTAGTGTGATTTCATCTTTGCCTAAGTTGATCGTATGAAAGCGTCTTTCATTTGAGAGGTATTGAAGTTGAAAGTTATCTTTCAATCTTTCGGGAACCTGAAAAGTACCAACACAAGAAAAATTCATATCTTGGTTAGTGGAAACATTCCTCACTACCCTTTCCACATCTTTTTCTTTTGTTTCTTTTTCTAATTCATTTTCTCTTCTTTCTTCAATTTCTTTTTCACTCTCAATCTCTTTTTGCTCTTTTTCATTCTCTTTTTCTTTTTCCTCACTTGTTTTAACAGAATTTTTCAGTTTGATTTGGTCCTCATGGACTTGTTCCAGAGTGAGCGGCACTAAGGTGAGTTTCTTTCCTTGATGCTTGAAAGAATACCTATTGGTACGACCATCATGAGTGACTTTTCGATCCAGTTTCCATGGTTCTCCTAGGAACAAATGGCAGGCTTGAATAGGCATTACGTCACACACAACTTCGTCTTGATACTTACCGATAGAAAAGGCGATGCGCACTTGTTGAGTGACCCTAAATTGGCCTTCGTTGCTAAGCCCTTGTAGTTGATAAGGTTGTGGATGCTTGGTAGTGGTTAAGCAAAGCTTTTCCACCATCGTCGTGCTGGCTATGTTCGAGCAACTTTCACCATCAATAATAACTCTACAAAGCTTACCTTGTACATGGCAGCGAGTATGAAAGAGATGTTCTCGTTGCTGCTCGCTCTTTGGTTTTGCTAAAGATGATTGTCCACGATCATGAAAATCATCATCCATTCTAGGGACACGTTGAGGGCTGCACCTATAGGGCTGGTTATCCCTATCTTCCTTAATTGGATCTCGATATTGATGTTTTTGATTCACTCGTACCTCATTCAAAGTAGTATTCAATGCTTGAAGTGTAGCATTTATTTGTGTGATTGCAGCAGTATGGCCGTCTAACTGTTGTTGGACTTTCATAAGTGCATCATTATTATCACCTTTAGACATCTTCAAAACCTGTAAAAAATAAACACTCAACACTCAAAAATAAAAGTTAGCAAACCTCACCATTAATCACTCAAAAAGAAAAATCAAATTCTCAATGAGGTCGAATTCAATCTTGTGAGTTCTTTATCAGAGTTTATATCAACCAATTAGAGAGTGTGAACCAAACTACCAAAGAATCCTAATTTGCACTAGGATGCCAAAAACTAACGAGACACCAAGTGATTCGTGTTGCACCGAGGAAGGATTGTGCACACGTTTAAATCCTACTAACACAAGAAACAAGAAGGTGTTAGATATTGTAAAAGGAGAATAAAAAGCAAACAAATGAAAACCTACAGCTAAGAATCAATAAAAAATTGCTGAAAATAGAAAACCTGAAAAACTGCAGAGTAACTTGACAACTTCGTTCGAGGTGTTCCCGATCTCCAAAAATCACGAAATTAAATCTGGAATGTCCTTATATATTGAATTTTTTATCTGGAAATTTTGGGCACTAAATTCAACCCGCTTAATCTTTTTTTAAATTTTTATTGAATTTCGTATTTTTTGATTTTTTTGACTTTTTTGACTGATTTTTTTTGCGGGAATAAACATGTATGCAAAATTTCAGATCAATCGGACAACGTTTACCCACTCAAATGAATTTTTTTTGAACAATTTTTCTGGGTAAAACTGCTGTTTATGCTTTAAAAAATAGAGATCAGTTTAGAAATCAACCAAGAACACCCAAAACGCCCAAACTCTGATACCAAATGATATAAGGTTGCGCGCGGACCAAGGTCGAGTTGCCAAGTCACGGGAAACTCCTACGAAAGGTCCTAGACAAATAGATCTGAAAACAAAAACAAAGATTAAGATTAAACCAAATCAGATTTGAATTTAAAATTCCCAAATTCAATTAAAAGAGCAGCAAGAAGAAAAGAAATAGAATCGATGAATCAAACGAAATTGAGAAGAAAGAAAAGATGCGAATCTGCCAAGGAATTGATTCGACCAAGAATGCCCAATTTCCAGCAATCAATTGATTTCCAAATTGAAAGAAATCCAATCGGCCAAACCCTAGGAATTGGGGATTTTTGGGTTCGAATGGGTGCTGCCAATAGGAGAACAACTTAAATGATGAGATCTTGAGTTTAATCAATGCTGGAAAACAAACAAGAACAGCAAAATATTAGATGAGAAATCGGCACAAGTATAAGCAAAGAAAAGTAAAGAAAGAAATCAAAAACAGCAAGAATTAAAGGATAAGTCCTAAAGATCCTTGAAATCCCGAAAGATTTCACAAATCTCTTCAAACGGCTCTAATCTCCCCTCCAAAGAATATCGATGGCAAGAAGAAGGTTGAAGATGGCTCCCACAATCAAAAGATTGTTAAAACAACTTCTAAAGAAAACTCAAGAGAGAATTCTTGGAGAAAACCCCAAAGAAAATTCTGCACTCAACAAATCTGAAATTTGATAGAAAATAATAATAATAAGATGTTTACAAAGGGTGGCTGGCCAATGCTTATATAGGCCTCCAACAAATCCTAATCTAATTAGAAAACTTAAAAAATTTAAACTTAATTAAAAAAACAAAGGAAAATTCGGCCATGCATCCTATTGGGCTGTTTTGGGCCGAATTTAACATGTGATATTCCTAAAACTTAAAAATTAACTTAAACAACTAAAATGTTTACAAATTGGGCCCTTTGACATTTTAGCCTGATTTTCAACTAAATATGTATGGATTTCTTGATTGGGCTGGGAATTTGCTTATTGGGCCTCGCCTTTAAGAATTTGGGCTTGTGATCCATCTCCTACCGAAATTGGGTTGTTGACGCTCGTAATGGAGATCCAACGCGCTTTGGCTGCAAGATTCGGTTTCTTGGACCAAGATTTCCAAGATTTGAAATCTTGATTTTCTTGATTCTTGAAATCGCTCCGAACAGCAAAATTGGGCCAAGATTCGATTTCTTGATTTTCTTGAAAACAAGAAAGTGAATCTTGATTTTCTTGATTTGAGCCCATCACCTTCTTAAGCTTGGGTTGGGCCTTTGTGACTCGTATCACAAAAAGAGTCCTTTTATCTCCAACAATTTACACAAATTAAACAACGAGGGTGTTAACATACTCAAATTCAAACAAGCAAACCCTTTAAATTTCATTCGAAAAGATTTACAAAAACATGGAAATTTCACACCAAAAATTAGATAATCCACATGATCAACACAACCAAGCAGATGATATGTCAACTTTTGATCACACAATTCCAGATTTTGTTGGTGCTGATTTATTCGCTCTTCATCAAAAATCTTGCCAATGGCGTATTCATCAATACATTTCCATTCCTTTTCAACATGATCAGTGAGAATGAACATTTTATATGGACTTTCATCTTGCGCATCCAAAACATGCATTCCATTGCAAGTTAAAGATAAACAACCAATACCATCAAAATGATATTTTTCAAAAGCAAGAATCTTCTTATCATTACTCAAAATGGATTTATCATCATCAAGCAAAATCAAATAATTAACCACAACAGGATTCAAGCAATTTTCAGCAATCAAGGTGTCTTCAAAAATTTTAGTTACATTCGACTTAAAAAAAGATGGTCGCATAACATCAGAATGCATACCTGATTCACCTTTAGGAGTGGAAAATTGAGAATCAATTTTACCTTTTTCAATCAAAGTGAACCTTTTCTCCTTGAGAAGGTATTGAAGTCGAAGCTCATTACATAATCCTTGAAAAACCTGAAACGAAGGGTAAACACAAAGGCAACTTGCACTTTTCGAAGTGTTAGGTTCATAATGCTGAAAGAGGGTAATGTCTCCATAGACGTTGAACTCAAAGGAACAGGCTAAAACACTATTCACATATTGAACATATGTAACGATACCAGGTTCAAAAACATGAGTTGATCTTACCTTTTCGAAATGAAAAATGAATTTCATGTACAGCCACATAAAATGATCAAAGAACAATTTTAAATTATAAACAGAGTCTTTAAATTTCAGAGGCCAAACATCAAACAGACATAAATTTGTCGCATAAAATTTAGGATGCTTGAGTTCCGCACATATCAACCTAAAACGATAAATTCCAGGTTTGAACACACGAGTTTGATTACTTACGCCAAAGTGTTTTAGTAAATCAAACATGTCAAACCAAAAGGGTTTTCGTGTCCATAGATACAAACATTCAAATCTCTTTATATTCATCAAATCAAACTTGCACAAATTCATGGATTTGTCACATGACAATAATGGATGCACAAAATTATCATATTTGAAAAATTGAATCGCTTTTCGTGAAAACTCGACATCATGCAAAACCAAATCTTTAGTTTGTCGTTCGTACCGAACAACATCAACCACATTCAAAGAATAGAAATTAATCGAATGAAAATAAGAGAATTTTTTTAAAACAAAGTCATTTTCAACAACTTTCAAACTTGATGGCCATGACTCGGTTTTTAAAATTTCCTTACCTCGCGTTCAAGCTCGTGTGATTTGATTTCAACTTCATCCTTACCTTTTTTGGTCATGCAAAAACGTCGCTCGTTAGGAAGATATTGAAGTTGATATTCGTCACAGAGATTTGTCGGAACCTGAAAAGAAGGAACAGAACAAAAACAAACATCACGGGGGTTAGTTAAAATTTCGTTCTCCTTTTCTTGTTCTCGCTCACTATCTTCATTTTCTCTCGTTTCTTCTTCAACATCTTTTTCTTTTTCAATTTTTTTCTCAATCTCAATTTCTTTTTCAATTTTCTTTTCTTCATTTTCTTTCACTCACTATTTTGATTTCTTTTTCTTTTTCACTACAATGTGCAGATGACACGAAAGAATCAAAGAGATAATCATTTGGCTCAAAGAAAGAGAAAATATTTTCATAAGCTTCTCGTCCATTTCTTCGAGAACAATCCTTTGGGAAGGACTTCTTTGAAGCATACGAGGAATAGCTCATCCTTTCTCGCTCATCTCGAGTGATTTTTGACTCGAAGTTTTCTTCTCGCGGTCTCGAAAGCCTTGTTGAATAGGAATCATGGTATGAATCTCTTCCCAAAAAATCAATGGATGTGTGCCTTCGTGATGATCTTGTCTCTGTCTCTTCACCCGGTGAGTTTGGCTTCCATCGGGCTCTTTCCTCCACTCGATCCAATCGATCATGCAATTTATCAAATTTTGATTTCACCATTCTATGCATCTCTTGCATCAAATATTGGAATTCTGATTCGGGAAATGTTTCTCGAGACATGATTAAGTAATGACAAGAAGATGTTAAAAAATAATAAAGAAAATAAATACCTTACCACAAACCTCACAAATTTGCTCGAAAAGGAAATAATGATTTTCACTCGCACTCGTGTTTACATTCAACTTTTGGCTTTTTCTTTGATGTAATTTCACTCGTGCCTTTTTCCACTCAACCTCTTCTCACAATTTCGTGATTTGTCTCGGTAGACTTAATTTGCTGCTTGAGGGTCGATTTCAAATTGGTTACAAGGGATAATGTCGGGTGTAGGGTAGGCTGAATAAAGAAGAAAATTGGTTTAAAGTGTGGCGTTGGGATGGGTAAATAATGGTAGGAAGGGAAACTTGATGATCGGAGTAATAAGTGATAATGATAAAAACTCGCAAGACTTTTCACTTTTTTTTCTTTCTTCTTTTTTTTAACTCGATTTTTTTGTCACTTCTTTTTTTTTTTCCTTTTTTTTTGAAATTTTTTCTGAATTTCTTCTTTTTTTTTTTAAATCCAATACAATAGTAAACAAAATACAAGGAAGAGAAAAAAAATTAAATTCCAACTCAATTTTTTTTTGATTTTTTTGACTTTTTTTTACGTTACGAACCTATTCCGAGCTTGATACGAACATCGGTACTCCTCTTTTTAGTAGCTCTGATACCAAATGATATGATCCAGCTCGGTTGATTGAGTCGATTCACTTGATTGCCCGATCGTCGACGAGAAGTTTGTTCGATTTTGTAGATAGATGGAGTTAGATGATTTTTTATAGCGGAAGTTGAGAAAATGGGTTCAAAAGATGGTTTGGGTAGATGTTTGATAGGCTCAGTGAAATAAAGAAATATTGTTTATAATTTAATAGTTAAAATGGAATGGAAAAATAGAACTCAAGCGAAGAACGATTTAATACTATATGAAGTATTGCCCCGGGACTTATATTGCTTAAGGTGGGTTTAATGGATTGTCGAAGATGGACCTTGACCCGTTACCTATAGAAAGGTAGGAACCAAAGGTATAAAAAGGTGGATGAACGCCACACCAGGATGGTGATAAGTTCAAGAAGTCGGGTTGACGCCACTAGCGAGCTAGATAAGTCAGAACGAGACTCGTACGAAATAGGATAGGAGGAAACCTCACAATCAAGTTTTCAATAATCAAATTCTGTAACCTTTTACAATAAACAAGTAAGCTATTTATAAGCCTAAAATGCCTATTGATATTCGGCATCTATGTTGTTCACACTAACTTAAATTCTGTTCACACAGGTATTTAACATGTTCACACAAATAGCATTAAAATCCAGTTCATGCTTAAAGATGGTACATGAATTGGCCGAACCATCATGATGCTTCACTTGATGCATTCATGCATCCTTAGCCTTGAAGAATCTCCATAATTCCATGAATGTGCAGCTCTTTAATGATCCTACATCTCCCTTGGCTGAATGAGGCATTAATGTGCCTAAAATACTTGAATGGTCATCTTGAAAATGCATGAATCATGCATGAAACGTCCCATGTATTTTCCCCCATAAATATGATCCATGAATCTTCAAATACATGAACTTTTAGCAACTCCCTCTTGCATGAACGTCCCAAATGCATGTGCTCCTTTAATGCCATCCATTGAACCTCAATTGTGCATGCACACTCCCATACATTGCACCAATTCGTTCATGAACCTGCAGCAAATTAAATCAGCAAGTTAAATGCATTTCAAACACATTAAATTAGCAGCATATGAACTCAATAATTTGCACATTAAATTTGGCCATACATATTAACAATTTTAGACATATTTAAAACATCATAATTAATTAAGTATTTAATTTAGATATAATTAAAACACTTAATTAATTATTTTTCCAGATTTTAACAAATTAACTAACTTAAGATAAACAACTAATTTAACTAATGACAAATTAAATGGTTTATTTCAGCAAAATAAATGCAAGCTAAAGAAAGCTAAAAATAAGCTCATTGGGTTAAGATTGAGCTGAATTGAGCTTGAGTGAGTTGACTTGAGCTCGAGTGAGCTGGAAACGAGCTAAACGGAGCTTAACGAAATGAAATTGAACTAATTCAGCTCGCATGGATTTGCAAACAATACTTAGGGAGCTGATCCAAAAGTGTGCCCGGGGCATGGTCGTATCACCAGCAACTTAAAGCACAAGCTTGGCCGATCGTATTCCCAAGGCAGCATCTAAGCCATTCACACCTCAATTTGACCAATCAGCTCCTATACATGTATGGGTGGATTCATGAACGTCCAAAGGGAGGGAATATTACCTTAATTCATCACATTGAATGTATAATGTGCATGTACAAAGGGGAGAACGAATTTACAAGGTACATGCTTCCATTCATGAACCAGCCCATCATTAAAGCTTTAATTAAGAGAAATGCATTACCATGCACCTAGCATTCGTCCAAGAGGGGTTGGATATGAATTGAAGATGCACATTCATGGAACAAGGAAGCTTTCTTATTGGTTAAGCATGCATGAACGGGTTTTGGGAAGAAACATGATTATTCAACCATGCATGAACTTACACTATCCATGAACAGAGATTTAATGCTTGAAGTGTGAACATTTTTAATTGTTGTGTGAACACATTAGTAGCTGAATTTTAATAGGCATTAGAGAGCCTATAAATAGTTTATTTTGTTTATTGTAAAAGGTGACAGAATTTGATGATTGAAAACTTGATTGTGAGGTTTCCTCCTATCCTATTTCGTACGAGTCTCGTTCTGACTTATCTAGCTCGCTAGTGGCGTCAACCCGACTTCTTGAACTTATCACCATCCTGGTGTGGCGTTCATCCACCTTTTTATACCTTTGGTTCCTACCTCTCTATAGGTAACGGGTCAAGGTCCATCTTCGACAATCCATTTAATCCACCTTGAGCAATATAAGTCCCGGGGCAATACTTCATATAGTATTGAATCGTTCTTCGCTTGAGTTCTATTTTTCATTCCATTTTAACTATTAAATTATAAACAATATTTCTTTATTTCATCGAGCCTATCAAACATCTATCCAAACCATCTTTTGAACCCATTTTCTCAACTTCCGCTATAAAAAAATCATCTAACTCCATCTATCTACAAAATTGAACAAACTTCTCGTCGACGATCGGGCAATCAAGTGAATCGACTCAATCAACCGAGCCGAATCACATCAAAGAGATTTCAAGAATCAAGAAAATCAAGATTTCAAATCTTGGAAATCTTGGTCCAAGAAACCAAATCTTGCAGCCAACATGCATTGGATCTTCATTACGAGCGTCAACGACCCAATTTTGGTAGGAGATGGATCACGAGCCCAAATTCTTGAAGGCGAGGCCCAATAACCAAAATCCAGCCCAATCAAGAAATTTCTTCATACTTAGTTGAAAATCAGGCCAAAATGTCAAGGGACCAATTTGTAAACATCTTACTTGTTTAATTTAATTTTTTAATCTTTAGGAGCATTACATGTAAAATTCGGCCCAAAACAGCCCATATAAGTGCATGGCCGAATTTACCTTGTTATTTTATTAATTAGGTTTAATTTTTTTTATTAGTTATTAGGATTTGTTGGAGGCTATATAAGCATTGGCCAGCCACCCTTTGTAAAAACATCTTATTATTATTTTTTCTATCAAATTTCAGATTTGTTGAGTGCAGAATTTTCTTTGGGGTTTTCTCCAAGAATTCTCTCTTGAGTTTTCTTTAGAAGTTGTTTTAACAATCTTTTGATTGTGGGAACCATCTTCAACCTTCTTCTTGCCATCGATATTCTTTGGAGGGGAGATTAGAGCCGGTTGAAGGAATTTGTGAATTCTTTCGGGAATTTAAGGGTTCTTAGGACTTTTCTTTATTTCTTGCTGTTTCGTTTTATTTCTTTATTCCTACTTATGCCGATTCTTTATCTCATTTGTTTGCTATTCTTCTTGTGTCTTTCCAGCCATATTCAACTCAAAGAATCGAATTAAATCATCATTCATTGGCAGCAAAGAGTTGTTCTCAAAAAACCCCCAATTCCTAGGGTTTGGCCGATTGGATCTCTTTCAATTTGGGAATCAATTGATTGCTGGAAATTGGGCATTCTTGGCCGAATCAATTCCTTGGCAGATTCGCATCTTTTCTTTCTTCTCAATTTCGTTTGATTCATCGATTCTATTTCTTTTCTTCTTGCTGCTCTTTTAATTGAATTTGGGAATTTTAAATTCAAATCTGATTTGGGTTTAATCTTAATCTTTGTTTCTGTTTTCAGATCTATTTGTCTAGGACCTTTCGTAGGATTTTCTCATGACTTGGCAACTCGATCTTGGTCCACGCGCGCCTCCATATCAGTGTCACTCCCGCTCGTGTTTACACTCGTTTGGCTTTTACCTCCACTCGAATGATCTCACTCGCTCTAGCCTTTTACCACTCAAGCTTACTATCGTAACCTTGTATTTTGTTTCTTTCGACTTGTCTTGGTGCCTTGGGGTTGGTTTCAAGATGGTTACAAATGTTAGAATGTCACGGTGTACGGGTAGGCTAAAAGAAAAATAGTCTTTGGTGTAGTATGGCGTTTTGGGAATGGGGTGCAAAGTTATGACAAGAACACTTTGTCGATCGGGTCAAAATATAAACAACAGAAGAACTTGATCACTTCACTTTTTTTATAATTTCGTTTTTTTGTCTTTTTTTTAATACTTCACAATATCACTATTACAAGAGAGAGAACGAAAATTACAACTTGAATTTTTTTTTTCACAACGAACCTAGTTCGATCTTGATATGAACGTCGGCGCCTCTCGATTTACAAGCTCTGATACCAAATGATGGTTTATGGATAAGAATAATATGTATACTTTCGTCAAAATTGTTAATGAACATTTGTTCTTGTGAGGTTGCTTCCTCTCATATCTCGTACAAGTTTCGAAAGACTTATCTGGCTTGTGCTAGTGGCGTCAATCGCCTTGTTTGAACTTATCACCAATCTTGGTGTGGTGTTCACCTATCCATCTATCCATCTTTTCACCTTAACAATATAGGAACCGGGGTGACACTTCTTAGTGTTGAATCATTCCTGACGTTAAGTTCGTTTTCCATTCCCATCCTTCGAATTATTTTCTTGTAACCAAACCGACCCATTTATCCATCTCCCATCTTTGCTACACATAACCGAACCTATTACTAAACTTACCCTTCTTGAAACCTTTCGCTTATTTTAATCCATTATTTTACTTTTATTACTAAAATCCGAGGCACGAACGACTCTCTCGAACTACGATCGGGCAACTACGTGAATTCGACTCATCTACCCGGGCTGAATCACATCACACTCCTCATGTTGTTCAAAAATGAAAGGAAGAGTTAGCATACCTTTGGCCATGGCATACCTTGCATGAGCAAGACAAAGGACCAAATGAGTTGCTATATTCGATTAAAGAAATTAAAAGCTTTTGGATGAGGAATAATGTGTTTAAGTGCCTGCCATCATTTTCAACCAATTATCCCTTGATCCAACTTAGTTTTCATGTTTGCAACGATGGTCTAACGAAACTCTTCGATAAATTTACGTATGCTTGCTTTGACCAATTGAGATTTTTGGCATATGTTCGATTGAATGAATTTTTTATGAACTATCGAACACATTTGAATCTGACTCCTTTGAGTTTCTTTTTACTGGCTGTGGTAAGAATTTTTCAGGTTTGTGTGACATCTTCCATTCCATTTGATCGAGGAAAGCCATGCACGAGTCAAAGTCCTCCCATGGACAAACAGCTCGACTTGAGGACAAGTCGCCTAAAAGAGGGGGGATGATACGAGAACGCCCCGCGAACTTCATCGAACAAGTCTGTCAAGCTGAGCATTAACATGTTGGCAAGCTGATCCCAGCTTGTTTCCAGCTCCACGAGCTCCGTCCAGCTCAAATCCAGCTTATTCGAGCTCAATCCAACTTGCCTGAGCTAAACCGAGCTCACTCCTAGCTCATATTCAGCTCACGAGCTAAACCTTAGCTCAACTTCAGCTTAGCAGTTTAATCTCAGCTCAACTTTAGCTCACGAGCTAAAGCTTAGCTCATTTTAGTTTAACTCGGTTTTGTCTTTAATGCATTAAATAAAATTTGCACATATTTATTTAAGCATTAAACTTGTCTTATATTAATATTTGTTATTAATATGTCATAGATATCACATAACTTAAATGTGTTCACATTGTACTGAATTTATGTGTGTTCACATGATGTCTTATGAATTGTTTAATTTCTTGTAGGTACAATGCTCATGGACGGCGCAATGAATGCTTGAAGAAACATCTCTTTTGGACATCTCACATGCATGAATGAACAACATTTAATTAGGTGCATGTATGACCAGATTCAAGGTGTTTACAAGTTCATGTATTTGTCAAATACATGAATGTTTGGGTTCAAATGCACATTCGGTTACATGAATGATGAAGATTCATGCATGAATGTATCTAGAAGATCCAATCCCTTTGGACGGTACACATGCATGCATGGAAGGAAATTAATGCAAGTTCGTGTAGGGCTTGGTACAATGTATGAAGAGGTGCATGTAGAATTGAGGTTCAATGGACGGCATTTAAGGGAGTACATGTATTGGAGACTTTTCACTTAATGAAACTTTGTTAAACTTTTATGGAATTTGTGAGATTTCTTTCTCTCATATTTCGTTGAGGACTTTGTTGGCTTATCTAGGAAGCCTAGTGGCGTTCACCCATATACCGAGGTTCCTACTTTGTTAAGTAGCGGGTCGAGGTTTATCACTTTCATCCTCCACCTTGAAAGTCTATAAGCATTTGGGTCGATATTTCTAATATTGGTTTGTGCTTGCTTTTAAGAACCCTTTTCTTCCATATCCATCCTCTATTTACTTCTTTCACTTTCCCTTCCAATTTAGCCGAACCTATACATATTATTCTTATCTATAAACCATCATAGAACCATTATACATAGCTTCCGTCCTATTTTTCCATCAGCTTCATTTCAAAAGTGAATTGAACGATACTTTCTCTTAGACGATCGAGCAACTCAGCATACGACTCGACTCTCCCCGAGGCGGTTCGTATCACTTGATAGAAGCAAATGGGGTTCAAAAAGGGGTAAGTGTATGGTGATAGGTTCGACTAATGAGAAACAAGGTTGGGTGATGGGCAGAGGGTTTGGTTTGGAATTAACAAGAAAGCAAAAAGAATATGGAGATGGAATATTGAACTTAAACGTCAGGAATGATTCAACACTAAAAAGTATCACCCCGGTTCCTATATTGTTTAAGGTGAAGGATGAAGTAGTTGGACAGGTGAACGCCACACTAATATGGTGATAAGTTCAAAACAAGCTTGGTAGATGCCACTAGCACAACCAGATAAGTCTTTGAAACTAGTACAAGATATGAGAGGAAGCAACCTCACAGAAACAGAGTTTCATTAATCAAACTAATGCTATTACAATAGAAAAATGAAAATACAACTTGATAAAATATTTTTTTTAATTTCGTTTTTTTCACAACGAACCTATTTCAATCTTGGTACTAATGTCGGCACTTCTCGCTTTACAAGCTCTGATACCAAATGATGTGATCCAGCTCAGGTGATGGAGTCAAATTCATAGTGTGCTCGATCGTCTTAGAGAAGAGTCATTCGCAAGAGGGCCTTAAGTGTAGAGATAGGCTTAATAGGCTTGATAGAAGCAAATGGGGTTCAAAAAGGGGTAAGTGTATGGTGATAGGCTCGGCTAATAAGAAACAAGGTTAGGTGATGGGCAGAGGGTTTGGTTTGGAATTAACAAGAAAGTAAAAAGAATATGGAGATGGATTATTGAACTTAAACGTTAGAAATGATTCAACACTAAAAAGTGTCACCCCGGTTCCTATATTGTTTAAGGTGAAGGATGAAGTAGCTGGATAGGTGAACGCCACACCAATATGGTGATAAGTTCAAAACAAGCTCGGTAGACACCATTAGCACAACCAGATAAGTCTTCGAAACTTGTACAAGATTTGAGAGGAAGCAACCTCACAGAAACAAAGTTTCATTAATCAAATTGTTAAAAGTCCTTTTACAAAGAAATAAACAAACTATTTATAGTCTAGCATGTGATAGCCGAATGGAAAAAATTAACTAGCTTAAAGGCTAAGTAATTTGGCTAAGAATGCATTAGAATATTCTAGAATAAATCATTAAAAAGGCCAAGTCCACATTCAGCTGAATATAACTCCAATGGGCAGCTTCATGATTAAGGAAAAATCATTTGAAGGAGGATGAATGAATGGCAGCTTAATGGCTTGTCTAAATTCAGCCATGGAATGAATGGAGCATTAAAGAAGTGTCTCTTGACTTAATAGACACCTAGGGAAGTCATCTGGGCAGCAAACGATTCATGGATCAAGAACTAGATGCATTCTCCCATTCGTTGTAACTTGCTGTCCATGCATAATCTCTTATTCTTCATTCATGAATTGAATTTGGAAATTGATTATGCAGCTACCCCTTGGCCGAATAAGTACTTAGGAAACCCAATAGATCACCCACATACATTCGGTCATGCATGGAACTAAAAAGGGTTCTTGAATCTAGCCGTTCATGAACATTCAATAAATGCTCCCCATACATGCATATGTGCCGTCCAAAGGAAATGTATGACACTAATCCATATGCATGTATCCAAGCCATCCAAAAGAAATGTATGACATTAATCCATATGCATGTATCCAAGCCGCCCAAGTGCATGCACATATTTTTTTCCAAGCATTGAACCAAGCCGTGCATGAATCTTCTCATTCACTAAATTAAACCCATGCATGCACCTAGCCTTAAATGTACTTCCATATTCAGCTGAACCTACAAGGAAATGAACACATTTAATTATAATATTTAGACATAATTAAACAGCAACTAAACAACTTAAATAACAACTAACCAATTTGGACACAATAAATTAAAACTAACTAGTAAATTAAATTCGGCTAGCTCAAATAAACATAAACTATCAATGAACTGATTTGAGCTAGGGAATTCTGCTTGAGCTGTAGCAAATTGAGTTAAAATAAAGTTAAAACTTAGTTTATTATAAATGGAAAAAGAAATGAGCTAGAAAGAAGCTAAATTAAGCTCAAATGAGTTGAAACAAGCTCAAGTGAGTGATTGGAGCTGAGTTGAGCTCTGGTAGCTGGAAAAGAGCTAAAGCCGGTTTACACAAGGGTGCAATGAGTCTTGAAAGAGTTGTCCCAAACTTCTTCAACGACAAAGGGCTTTGTTTCATCCCAAATTCGAGTCAATAAAGCTGTTAAAGCTTCTTGGAGTAGCCTAGTGTGTGCTCGAGTCATGGGACCTTTTGGGAGCTCGAATGGGTCTCTTGGTTCATAGTTGAGGAACCCCCGGGCGTGCTTACATCATTCCCCCTTCTTCAAGGCAACTTGTCCTCAAGTCGAGTCGCTTGTTCTCTTGGAAACAAGGATGGTGAATGGTTTCTCGTAAGTCATTTTCGAATGGCCCTTCATACTTGGCAACAAAGAAGACTTAAGACTTACAATCAAGTTAAAATCAGCAGGCCATACAAACTTATCAACAACAAAATATCAATCAAAGAATGGCAATTATCAACAACAAAATATGGTACCTTTTCAAAATTCAGATCATGAGCTAAGTCATCAATTTGATTCGAAGGGAGTGGGTTAAGGAATAAAGAATTCTCACCTTGCTTACCGTTGGGACTAGGAAGATGAAAATCAGTTTTACCTTTTTCAACCAACGTAGACCTTCTTTCCTCGAAAAGGTATTGAAGTCGAAGCTCATCACACGATCCTTGAGAAACCTGAAATGAAGGGTAAAACACAAAGACAATTCTCACTTTTCAAAGTGTCTCCTTCACAAAAATGATAGAGGGTAGTGTCTCCATGGTTGGTGAACTCGAAGGAACATGTTGAAATGATATTCACCAATTGAGCGTATGAATCGATACCAGGATCAAAAGCATGAGTTGATCTTACCTTTTTGAGAGGAAACTTGAATTTCATGTACAGCTACATAAAATGACCAAGGAATGATTTTAAGTTGTAATCAAAGTTGCCAAATTTCGTTTCCTTAGTCAAAGACTAGGCATCATACAAATTGTGATACGAGCACGCCCCGCGAACTTCATTGAACAAGTCTGTCAAGCCGAGCATTGACATGTTGGCAAGCTGATCCCAGCTCGTTTCCAGCTCCACGAGCTCCGTCCAGCTCAAATCCAGCTTATTCAAGCTCAATCCAACTTGCCTGAGCTAAACCGAGATCACTTCTAGCTCATATTTAGCTCACGAGCTAAACCTTAGCTCAACTTCAGCTTAGGAGTTTAATCTCAGCTCAACTTTAGCTCACGAGCTAAAGCTTAGCTCATTTTAGTTTAACTCAGTTTTGTCTTTAATGCATTAAATAAAATCTGCACATATTTATTTAAGCATTAAACTTGTCTTATATTAATATTTGTTAGTAATATGTCATAGATATCACATAACTTAAATTTGTTCATATTGTGCTGAATTTATGTGTGTTCACATGATGTCTTATGAATTGTTTTATTTCTTGTAGGTACAATGCTCATGGACGGCGCAATGAATGCTTGAAGAAACATCTCTTTTGGACATCCCACATGCATGAATGAACAACATTTAATTAGGTGCATGTATGACCAGATTCAAGGTGTTTACAAGTTCATGTATTTGTCAAATACATGAATGCACAAAATACATGAATGTTTGGGTTCAAATGCACATTCAGTTACATGAATGATGAAGATTCATGCATGAATGTCTCTAAAAGATCCAATCCCTTTGGACGGTACACATGCATGCATGGAAGGAAATTAATGCAAGTTCATGTAGGGCTTGGTGCAATGTATGAAGAGGTGCATGTAGAATTGAGGTTCAATGGACGACATTTAAGGGAGTACATGTACTGGAGACGTTCATGCAAGTAGGGACTATTTAATGTTCATGTTTTGAAGGTTCATGGACCGAATTTATGGAGGAACATACATTGGGACGTTTCATGCATGATCCATGCATTTTCAAGCTAACCATTCAAGTATTCAAGGAGCATTAAAGCTTCATTCGGCCAAGGGGGGTGATGGAACATTAAAGGGCTGCACATTCATTGATATTCATGATTTTTATTCTAGAATTATCTAGGTGTTTATGGCCGAATTTCTTAGCTTCTAAGCTTGTCCATTCAGCTACTTTTATTTAGGCTATAAATATATGTTATTTCATTTGTAAGAGGTTAGACTTTTCACTTAATGAAACTTTGTTAAACTTTTATGGAATTTGTGAGATTTCTTTCTCTCATATTTCGTTGAGGACTTCGTTGGCTTATCTAGGAAGCCTAGTGGCGTCAACCCTGTTCTTCACTATCCCTGATGTGATCTCAATCGCATCATGTTGTGGCACCACTCGTTGCTATCATGATTGGCCTAAACACGAGGGCCCCAAGTGCAAGATGAAGCTCAATCTCAGCTCAACAAGCTCAATCTTAGTTTTTCCCAGCTCGATTTAGCTCACATGAGCTTAATTTAGCTTACTTTAGCTCGTTTGAGCTTGGCTTAAGTTTATTTCAACTCATTTATTTTAATGTCTGAATAAATTAAGTAATTTATTAATTTAGCTTAAATTACTACAACTCATAATTATGTTTTGACTTATTACATGTTTTAAATGTGTCTTGGCCGAATTTAATATGTCTTGTTAAGACTTTATTAAATTTGTCTAATTTAATTTATGTTTAATTAGTGTGTCTAAATTATATTAATGTTTGTTCAGCTGAATTTTATGTGATTTAATTTTGGTAATGTGTTTTTGTAGGTGAGCTGAATTTGGAGAGTAATTAAACAAGGTTCATGCATGATAGGTTCAATGTATGGGAGTGTGCATGCACAATTGAGGTTCAATGGATGGCATTTAAAGGAGCACATGCATTTGGGACGTTCATGCAAGAGGGAGTTGCTGAAAGTTCATGTATTTGAAGATTCATGGATCATATTTATGGGGGAAAATACATGGGACGTTTCATGCATGATTCATGCATTTTCAAGATGACCATTCAAGTATTTTAGGCACATTAATGCCTCATTCAGCCAAGGGAGATGTAGGATCATTAAAGAGCTGCACATTCATGGAATTATGAAGATTCTTCAAGGCTAAGGATGCATGAATGCATCAAGTGAAGCATCATGATGGTTCGGCCAATTCATGTACCATCTTCAAGCATGAACTGGATTTTAATGCTATTTGTGTGAACATGTTAAATACCTGTGTGAACAGAATTTAAGTTAGTGTGAACAACTTAGATGCCGAATATCAATAGGCATTTTAGGCTTATAAATAGCTTACTTGTTTATTGTAAAAGGTTACAGAATTTGATTATTGAAAACTTGATTGTGAGGTTTCCTCCTATCCTATTTCGTACGAGTCTCGTTCTGACTTATCTAGCTCGCTAGTGGCGTCAACTCGACTTCTTGAACTTATCACCATCCTGGTGTGGCGTTCATCCACCTTTTTATACCTTTGGTTCCTACCTCTCTATAGGTAACGGGTCAAGGTCCATCTTCGACAATCCATTTAATCCACCTTGAGCAATATAAGTCCCGGGGCAATACTTCATATAGTATTGAATCGTTCTTCGCTTGAGTTCTATTTTTCTATTCCATTTGAACTATTAAATTATAAATAATATTTCTTTATTTCACCGAGCCTATCAAACATCTATCCAAACCATCTTTTGAACCCATTTTCTCAACTTCCGCTATAAAAAATCATCTAACTCCATCTATCTACAAAATCGAACAAACTTCTCGTCGACGATCGGGCAATCAAGTGAATCGACTCAATCAACCGAGCCGGATCACATCATTTGGTATCAGAGCTACTAAAACGAGGAGCGCCGACATTCGTAATAAGGCCGCAAGTAGATTCGAAACGTGAAAAAAAATCAAAAAAAAATTTGAGTTGTAATTTAATTTTTTTTTCCCTTGTATTTAGCTTACTATTGTACAGGAGTAACAAAAAAAATAAAAAAATTCGAAAAAAAAATTTGATTGAAAAAAAAAATTCATAAAAAAAGTGAAAAAAAATCGAGCAAAAAAAAAAGAAAATAAAAAAAAGGTGAGCAAAAAAAATCAAGTTTAAAAAAAAGTGAAAAGTCTTGCGAGTTTTTATTTTCTTCTCTTATTTACTCCGATCATCAAGTTTCCCTTCCTACCATTATTTACCATCCCAACACCACATTTTAAACCAATTTTCTTCTTTATTCAGCCTACCCTACACCCGACATTATTGCTTGTAACCCATTTTGAAACCGACCCTCAAGCAGCAAATTAAGTCTATCAAGACGAATTACGAATTTGTGAGACGAGGTCGAGTGGTAAAAGGCAAGAGAGCGTGAGTTCATTCGAAAAAAAAGGCCTAAAAGAGAGTTCAAACACGAGTGAGTGAATTTTTCTTTTTGAGCGAACTTGAGAGATTTGTGGTGAGAATTATTTTTCTTTCTAATTTAACTTTTGTTTTCTAATATTTTGTTGAAGCATGTCTGAAGAATTTTCTGAATTTGAATTCCAAATGTGGAGACAAGAAATGCAAAGGCTAATGCGATCTGAATTTCGACAATTCGACAAAGATAAAGAAGATTTGACACCTACTATCGTTGACATCAAGATTAGTACAATCCTTCAAAGATTGGAAAATGAACCACAATGTGAAGATATGTTTCACACGCGTTGCCGTGTCCACGATAAAGTTTGTTGCCTCATTATTGATGGTGGAAGTAGGTCAAACATGGCTAGTATTCGAACGGTAAAAAAACTTGGCTTGGCCACTACCAAGCATCCACGACCCTATCAACTGCAAGGACTTGGTGTTGAAGGCAAATTTGAAGTTACTCAACAAGTGCGTGTTGCATTTTCCATCGGAAGATACCAAGACGAAGTCCTTTGTGATGTTGTGCCTATTCAAGTTTGCCATTTGTTGCTAGGAGAACCATGGCAATCGGATAGCAAGGTCATTCACGATGAACATACCAATAGGTATTCCTTCAAGCATCAAGGAAGAAAAATCACTTTAGCGCCGCTCACACCGGAACAAGTGCAAGAAGACCAATTCAAAATGAAGCAATCCATTGAGCGAGAAAAGGAGAAAGAGATTGAAAAAGAAATTGAAAGAAAACAAAAAGAAAACAAAAAAGAAAAAGAAATTGCAAAAGAAAAAGAAATCGAAAAAGTGAGAGAAAAAGAAAATGAAGAAAAGAAAATTGAAAAAGAAAAAGCGAAAAAAGAAATTGAAAGAGAGCTTGAAAAGAAATCAAGTGAAAAAGAAAGAGAGTCTGTAAAAGAAACGAGTGAAGTGAGTAATCACGAAAAAGAGAGGAATTCTTTTGCTAACCCCCTTTCGAAATTACCTTGTGATTTTTCTTTGTTTCAGGTTTGCAAGATTCCATCCACGGATTGGTTCCAACTTCATTACCTTTCTACCGAGAGACGTTTTCAATTGATTGAAAGAGGTAAGTTGGAAGATAAAAATGATTGTCACATTTCCAATGGTAAGCAAGGTAAGGGTTCCTTGTTGAGCGAGTTTCAACTCATTTACTCACATGTTTATGACAAGATTGCTGAAAATTGTTTTTGCGAAAGGGTTTTCCCCATTGAATTGGTTAATTTTCGTTCATCTATTATTTATGATTTTGTTTCAACTAGTGCTTTGAAAAGTTTTTTCTATGATAAGTTTGTTGTTGGCAATTTTATTGAAGGCGTTCGATTAGATCAGCATGAACAAAGTGTGATAGTGTGCGATAAATATTATTCACATACAAAGTTCGATTTGTTTGATTATCATATTCTGAATGATGGTGATTACACCTTCCATAGTGGTAAGAAGTGTTTTCCTATTGATGAGTATGGTATTGGTAAGAATTTTACTGAAGTACGAATAAATCCGCACAAACAAATTTTGAACTCTTGTGATAAAAAGTTGGCATGTGAAACGCCTAGTCTACTTGTGTGTGGTGATAATTTGAATTTACTATTTTTTTGCGTAAATTCCCCATGTTTGAACAAGTCTATTCGAATGAGATTTACGATGTATGAATGTTTGAACATATGCATGCTCAAATTCTTTTTGTTCCACTTGTGTGAATTGTTGGTAATTAAGAAATTCACACTGCATTTTGGAACGAGTGAACAATATCGTGTGTTCAACCCTGGAGTTCGCTATTCTGGTTCATCTTTGAGAGAAGGCAAGCATTGTAAATTTTGTTTGAATGACCAAGTAAACAATCGTTGCTTGTATGATGCTTTGTCACTAAGTTTGAAAACGAGACGTGTGAATCTTGTTGGCTTGTTAAGACAAAATCAAATTTTTGATTGTAGAGAATGTTGTTTATTTTTGTTTAACAGAATCAAGACATATGAATGTTTAAAGGCATGCTTGTTTAATTTTCTTTTGATCCGAATATGTGATAAGACGATGGCATGTAAAATGGTTAGTGCATTTGAATTTGAAGATGGTGTCTCAAATCTGCCTTGCTATATAAATTCTGCATGTTTAAGTAAGATTGATCGAGTGGAACTTAGATTACATGATCATTTGGAGGACTCCTTGATAAATTTTGATTATAAATTTGATTTGATTCTGATGCATCCTTTATTACCAAGTATGGAAAACCATTGTGAACAGGTAAGATCCACTTCTACATTTGATCCCGGCATTGGATTATGCATTCTAATTTTGAATAAGATTCTGAAAAGAGCGTTTGAGTTTATAAATTTTAGTGTCACTAATTCGTTCCATTTCTATGTAGGTGACACTTTGGAATGGTTTCCTCCTAAAGAGGGAGGGCATGGAACTAAATCATTTTCTTTTCAAACCATTTGTGGTTCCTGGAGTTTTAAAAACAATACTTTTTGAATCATGAACAAAAGGGCTTGTGATCTCGAAAAATTTTTCGCGAGCAAGTGGCCCGATTTGAGGACAAATCGTCTTCAAGAGGGAGGGTATGATGTGATCTCAATCGCATCATGTTGTGGCACCACTCGTTGCTATCATGATTGGCCTAAACACGAGGGCCCCAAGTGCAAGATGAAGCTCAATCTCAGCTCAACAAGCTCAATCTTAGTTTTTCCCAGCTCGATTTAGCTCACATGACCTTAATTTAGCTTACTTTAGCTCGTTTGAGCTTGGCTTAAGTTTATTTCAACTCATTTATTTTAATGTCTGAATAAATTAAGTAATTTATTAATTTAGCTTAAATTACTACAGCTCATAATTATGTTTTGACTTATTACATGTTTTAAATGTGTCTTGGCCGAATTTAATATGTCTTGTTAAGACTTTATTAAATTTGTCTAATTTAATTTATGTTTAATTAGTGTGTCTAAATTATATTAATGTTTGTTCAGCTAAATTTTATGTGATTTAATTTTGGTAATGTGTTTTTGTAGGTGAGCTGAATTTGGAGAGTAATTAAACAAGGTTCATGCATGATAGGTTCAATGTATGGGAGTGTGCATGCACAATTAAGGTTCAATGGATGGCATTTAAAGGAGCACATGCATTTGGGACGTTCATGCAAGAGGGAGTTGCTGAAAGTTCATGTATTTGAAGATTCATGGATCATATTTATGGGGGAAAATACATGGGACGTTTCATGCATGATTCATGCATTTTCAAGATGACCATTCAAGTATTTTAGGCACATTAATGCCTCATTCAGCCAAGGGAGATGTAGGATCATTAAAGAGCTGCACATTCATGGAATTATGGAGATTCTTCAAGGCGAAGGATGCATGAATGCATCAAGTGAAGCATCATGATGGTTCGGCCAATTCATGTACCATCTTCAAGCATGAACTGGATTTTAATGCTATTTGTGTGAACATGTTAAATACCTGTGTGAACAGAATTTAAGTTAGTGTGAACAACATAGATGCCGAATATCAATAGGCATTTTAGGCTTATAAATAGCTTACTTGTTTATTGTAAAAGGTTACAGAATTTGATTATTGAAAACTTGATTGTGAGGTTTCCTCCTATCCTATTTCGTACGAGTCTCGTTCTGACTTATCTAACTCGCTAGTGGCGTCAACCCGACTTCTTGAACTTATCACCATCCTGGAGTGGCGTTCATCCACCTTTTTATACCTTTGGTTCCTACCTCTCTATAGGTAACGGGTCAAGGTCCATCTTCGACAATCCATTTAATCCACCTTGAGCAATATAAGTCCCGGGGTAATACTTCATATAGTATTGAATCGTTCTTCGCTTGAGTTCTATTTTTCTATTCCATTTGAACTATTAAATTATAAATAATATTTCTTTATTTCACCGAGCCTATCAAACATCTATCCAAACCATCTTTTGAACCCATTTTTCTCAACTTCCGCTATAAAAAATCATCTAACTCCATCTATCTACAAAATCGAACAAACTTCTCGTCGACGATCGGGCAATCAAGTGAATCGACTCAATCAACCGAGCCGGATCACATCAATCCCGAACTTATCACTATCAAATAGTATGGCATTCACCCATATACCGAGGTTCCTACTTTGCTAAGTAGCGGGTCGAGGTTTATCACTTTCATCCTCCACCTTGAAAGCCTATAAGCATTTTGGGTCGATATTTTCTAATATTGGTTCGTGCTTGCTTTTAAGAACCCTTTTCTTCCATAACCATCATCTATTTACTTCTTTCACTTTCCCTTCCAATTTAGCCGAACCTATACTTATTATTCTTATCCATAAACCATCATAGAACCATTATACATAGCTTCCGTCCTATTTTTCCATCAACTTCATTTCAAAAGTGAATTGAACGATACTTTCTCGTAGACGATCGGGCAACTCAGCATACGACTCGACTCTCCCCGAAGTGGTTCGTATCAAATTGTTTGCACGAAGTTTAAGGTGCTTGAGTTTCCCACAAAATAAACCAAAATAGTAAATTTTAGGTTTGAACACACGAGTTTGTTTACTTAATCCAAAATGTAGCAAAGGTTTCATTTTTGTCATTAAATCAAACATGCCGATCCAAAAGGAATTGTGCATATATAGATCAAATAATCAAAACTCTTTACATTTATCAGGACAGATTTGCACAAATTCAAGGATGGCACACAAGGCATGAGATGATTCACACAATCACCACAATCAAACAACTTAAACGTTTTTTGCGAAAACCCGTTATCACGCAAGATCATATTTGGTGTTTATCGATCTAATCGAACAACTTCAATAGATTTTTCATCACAAAACAAATCTAGAGAACAACTCCTCATACTTCCTCTTAGAACGAGTTTATCAACCACAAAAAAAGGTTAACAATTAACCATGTCAAAAATAGGAGACCTTTTAAAAACTAAGTCATCGAAAATTTTATCAATAATTTTCAAACCTATTTGTTGTGGCTCGATTGCTAAAGATTTGATACGATCCGCCTCGGGGTGAGTCGAGTCGTATGTGAGTTTGCCCGATCGTCTACGAAGAAGTAGCGTTCGATTTGTTCAAAAGGATGTTTTAACGTAAATAATGGCGAAAGCTATGTAAAAGGATTCAAAGATGGGTTTATGGATATGAAGTTTATGTAGATGGATTTATGGATATAAAGTTTTTGTAGGTTTGGTTATAATGAAACGAAAAGATGGATTGGAATGGAAATGAAAATGATCTCGAAAACAGACACGAACCAATATTAGAAAATATTGACCCAAATGTTTATAAGTTTTCAAGGTGGTCGAATGGAGAATATGAGAACCTCGACCCGCTACTTAGCAAAGTAGGAACCTTGGTATGTTTGAACGCCACACTACGAGTAGTGATAAGTTCAATTTTCAACAAAGAAAATGGTTGACACAACTAGAACACTAGGTAGCCAACAAATCTTTGAACGAAAACAGAGAAAAGTTTGCCTCACAAATTTGGCAGAATATCATTCAAAAATGTCCAAAAAGTAGTGTTCCTTCAAAAGGCTAGTTACATGAATTTATAGTGTCAAAAGGAAAGCTAGCTGAAAGGTCACTTTTAATGAAGCAAATAATGAGGCCTAATGAAAAGTCACAACTATAGAAATTCTATTCCAAGTAACTCCAGCCTTCAATGTGATTTACTTCTTCAATTAAGTTGCTTTCAAAGTCTTTTGAAGTCTCCATGAGCAACCGAAAAGACACCAGCTTCTTTGATGGAGAATTGAATGCATGTAGTGATTACTCATGAAGCAAACGGTTATGGAAGATGAAACAAAGTTGCTGCCTAATTTAAAGAAGAATAATGCTCTCCTTTAATTGATAGAAACAACTTCTTAATGATATTTAAAGCCTCTTTGTAACAACCCTCTCTTTTGTAACTGAAATCTCTTGAAAAGTCACCTTATTGAATGCATAACAGCCTTTAATAATAATAGATGGGAGCTAAAAAGTCACCTGCAATTAACACATGTAACCGTCACATTTATTCATTTATTAAGCTTAAAACAAATTAACAACTAACTTAAATAAATGAACTAACACTTATGCATCATTTATTCCAGCAACAAGTTTAATTAAGAGAAACATTATTAAATGAACTTAAATTCATGCATCAATAAATTATCCTAGGAACTAGATTATTTAAAGAAGCAACTATTAAATAAAGTTCAACAAAAACACTTATTAATTAAACTAAGATGAGTTGAATAAATGTCCAGCAACTCATTTATTAAACTAAGATGCTTAAATGCATGGTTTAAAATGCAAACTAAATGAACAAATGAGTTACTTAATGCAAGACTTAATTTAATGAAGCTGACTTAAACTAACATCGGAGTCACATAATGTATGACTTTATTAAATGCAGAACACATAATGCATGTCATAATTAAAATATGTATTTAATAAATAAGACATAATTAAAGACTAAAGTAACTAAGATAAATCAAGTCTTTATTCCAACAGCATAAATGAATTTAAAGGTCTCATTTTGCATTTGGGCCCCTCGAGTTTAGGCCAATCTCGATGTCGTCGAGATGTACCGAAACATGATGCGACCGGGATCGCATCATACCCCTCTTCTTGAAGATGATTTGTCCTCAAATCGGGCCATTTTCTCAAAAAAAATTTCTCAGGATCACAAATTAGCCCTCCCTCTTTAAGAGGGTACCACCTCACATTGTCACTTACAAAGAATAAAACAAGTTAGTGATACAATGAAGGTTAAACCAGGAGGAACTTTCTGAAATTTTATTCACAGCTTGACACAAGAAAATATTATCATCATCATAAAGACAAGGAGTAATAAAATGATGAATCAAGAACGAACAATTCCTTTTCGAAGTCTTGGTGCATGCTTGAGCACTTGATCGATTGCCGAATTCAAAATAATTGACAAGTTTTACCTTTGCAAGTTGGATATCCAAATTTGGTAATAGAGCATGCATATAAATAAAACACTCATACATCACAAGTTTTATGTGCACAGCCTTGTTTAAACATGTGGTTTTTCCATAGATCAAAGAATGCGCATCAACGACACAACCATTGTTAGTAATGTTCTCATCATTTTCAAACCATCCATTACTAATAAAAAAAACAATAAACCTCATCAAGGTACGAATGCGTTTCAGAAACCAAAACATCAACAATGTTTCCATCAACATTCAAAGGGGGTGGTTGAATCTTAAAAGATTCAGAAAACTCACCTTGTTTTCCCATATGAATGAATGAATGTGGATCGGTTTGAGCAGTACCTTTTTCAATCAACGTAAACCTCCTCTCTTCGGAAAGATAGTAAAGTCATTGCTCTTTACTTGAACTAACCTGAAATGTAGGAGAAATACAAGAACAACTCGCGTTTCTCAAAGTATCACCTTCACGAAAAGTAAAGGGGTTAGTGACACTGTAGATGTTCAACTTTAAGGGACATGCTGAATCAATGCCAGGATCAAAAATATGAGTTGGCCTTACCTTTTTAAAATGACACAAGAAATTTATGGATAGCCAAATAAAATGATCAAGGAACGATTTTATATTGTATTCATAATTTTTAAATTTCGCTCCCTTAGTCAAAAGCCAAGCATCAATCAAACAAAAATTGGTCGCACAAAATTTGGAATGCTTGAATTTTTCACATATCGAACCAAAATAGCAAATTCTAGGTTTAAACACATAAGTTTGTTCACTTGCTAGAAAATGCAACAAAGGTTTCATGCGTGTCATGATTTCAAACATGCTGATCCAAAAGAATTTGTGCATATACAAAAACAAATAATCCAAACTCCTTACATTCATCAGGACAGATGGGCATAAATTTAAAGATTTTGCACAAGGCAGTAGTTGATTCACATAATCACCACAATCAAACAACTTAAATGTCTTTCGTGAAGAATCGTTACCATGTAAGATGATATTATGTGCTTGCCGATTTAATCGAACGTCATCAACAAGTTTTACACCACAAAACAACTCAAGAGAACACTGCCTCATACTTCCTCTTAGAATGGACTTATCAACTACAAACAAAGAATAAGGGTTAATTAAATCAAAATAAGGGGATCTTTTATAAATTAAGCCATCGAAAATTTTACCGACAACTTTCAAACCTGTTTGCCGTGGCTCGATTTCTAAAGATTCCTTATCTTTGAATACTTGCGGTTGGATTTTATCTTCAACCTTTCCTTTTCTGAT
The DNA here is from genome assembly GCF_007990345.1 of Gossypium hirsutum. Taxonomy (NCBI): domain Eukaryota; kingdom Viridiplantae; phylum Streptophyta; class Magnoliopsida; order Malvales; family Malvaceae; genus Gossypium; species Gossypium hirsutum. The sequence continues at coordinate 41,230,594 of NC_053426.1, read as the reverse complement.
CATACAAAAGCATCTCTCATCAGGAAAGTATTGAAGTTGAAGTTCGCCACACGGATTGTTAGGAACCTGAAAAGAAGAGGTAAGACGAGAAGAATTCACAGATTGGTTAGTGGAAACAACACTCTCTTTTTCTTGCCCTCTATCAACTTTTTCTTCAAGAACAATTGTTTCTTCCACGCTTTCTTTTTGCTCACTCTCTTTTTCAACTTTACTTTCTTGCACACACTCTTTTTCTTTTTCGCTTCTCTCGATTTCTTTTAGAATCCACTCGTTTTCTCTCATGATCATCTTTTACCTCTCTTTTCTTTCACTCTCTTTTTGTTCTTTTTCTTTTTCAACGACTTTTTCAATGACTTTCTCAATCTCTTTCAAGAATCTCTCATTTTCTCTCTTACTCGCCTCTTGCCTCTCTGATACGAGTCATAAAGGCCCAATCCAAGTTCAAGAACGTGATGGGCTCAAATCAAGAAAATCAAGATTCACTTTCTTGTTTTCAAGAAAATCAAGAAATCGAATCTTGGCCCAATTTTGCTGTTCGGAGCGATTTCAAGAATCAAGAAAATCAAGATTTGAAATCTTGGAAATCTTGGTCCAAGAAACCGAATCTTGCAGCCAAAGCGCGTTGGATCTCCATTACGAGCGTCAACGACCCAATTTCGGTAGGAGATGGATCACAAGCCCAAATTCTTAAAGGCGAGGCCCAATAACCAAAATCCAGCCCAATCAAGAAATTTCTTCATACTTAGTTGAAAATCAGGCCAAAATGTCAAAGGGCCCAATTTGTAAACATCTTACTTGTTTAATTTAATTTTTTAATCTTTAGGAGCATTACATGTAAAATTCGGCCCAAAACAGCCCATATAAGTGCATGGCCGAATTTACCTTGTTATTTTATTAATTAGGTTTAATTTTTTATTACTTACTTGTGAGATTAGGATTTGTTGGAGGCCTATTGATACGAGTCATAAAGGCCCAATCCAAGTTCAAGAACGTGATGGGCTCAAATTGCCACAAGGCCCAATAACGAGATCAAAGGCCCGACAAATGCAGTCCAAACTAAATGGGACCATTCAAGAGCTTGTTAGCAAGGCCTTAGATTCATACACGAGAAAACAAGAAAATCAAGATTCACTTTCTTGTTTTCAAGAAAATCAAGAAATCGAATCTTGGCCCAATTTTGCTGTTCGAAGAGATTTCAAGAATCAAGAAAATCAAGATTTCAAATCTTGGAAATCTTGGTCCAAGAAACCAAATCTTGCAGCCAAAACGCATTGGATCTCCATTACGAGCGTCAACGACCCAATTTTGGTAGGAGATGGATCACGAGCCCAAATTCTTGAAGGCGAGGCCCAATAACCAAAATCCAGCCTGATACGACCATGCCCCGGGCACACTTTTGGATCAGCTCCCTAAGCATTGTTTGCAAATCCATGCGAGCTGAATTAGTTCAATTTCATTTCGTTAAGCTCCGTTTAGCTCGTTTCCAGCTCACTCGAGCTCAAGTCAACTCACTCAAGCTCAATTCAGCTCAATCTTAACCCAATGAGCTTATTTTTAGCTTTCTTTACCTTGCATTTATTTTGCTGAAATAAACCATTTAATTTGTCATTAGTTAAATTAGTTGTTTATCTTAAGTTAGTTAATTTGTTAAAATCTGGACAAATAATTAATTAAGTGTTTTAATTATATCTAAATTAAATACTTAATTAATTATGATGTTTTAAATATGTCTAAAATTGTTAATATGTATGGCCAAATTTAATGTGCAAATTATTGAGTTCATATGCTGCTAATTTAATGTGTTTGAAATGCATTTAACTTGCTGATTTAATTTGCTGTAGGTTCATGAACGGATTGGTGCAATGTATGGGAGTGTGCATGCACAATTGAGGTTCAATGGATAGCATTTAAAGGAGCACATGCATTTGGGACGTTCATGCAAGAGGGAGTTGCTGAAAGTTCATGTATTTGAAGATTCATGGATCATATTTATGGGGAAAATACATGGGACGTTTCATGCATGATTCATGCATTTTCAAGATGACCATTCAAGTATTTTAGGCACATTAATGCCTCATTCAGCCAAGGGAGATGTAGGATCATTAAAGAGCTGCACATTCATGGAATTATGGAGATTCTTCAAGGCTAAGGATGCATGAATGCATCAAGTGAAGCATCATGATGGTTCGGCCAATTCATGTACCATCTTCAAGCATGAACTGGATTTTAATGCTATTTGTGTGAACATGTTAAATACCTGTGTGAACAGAATTTAAGTTAGTGTGAACAACATAGATGCCGAATATCAATAGGCATTTTAGGCTTATAAATAGCTTACTTGTTTATTGTAAAAGGTTACAGAATTTGATCAATTAAACTTAATAGAACTTTTGTTCTTGTGAGGTTACCTCCTCTCTTCTTTCGTTCGAGTCTCAAAGCGACTTATCTAGCTTGCTAGTGGTGTCAATCCGAACTCCATTGAACTTATCACTGAATCGGTGTGGCGTTCAACCATCTTCCTATACCTTTGGTTCTTACCTCCATATAGGTAACGGGTCAAGGTCCGCTTCTATCCTTCATCAAAATTCACCTTAAGCAATATAAGACTCAGGGCAATACTTTTTAGTATTGAATCATTCTTAAAGTTTGAGTTCTTTATCCATTTCCATTTATTTATCATCTTTGTAACTTAATTCTTTGTTAAACCAAACCTATCTTTCATCAAACCAAAACCCATCCTTTGAACCCATTTTGCCTACCTTCCACTTATAAAACATTCAAACTCCATCTATCTACAAATTTGAACGAGCTTCTCGTCGACGATCGGGCATCTTAAGTGAACCCGACTCAATTAATCGGGCATGATCACATCATTTGGTATCAGAGCTACTAAAACGAGGAGTACCGATGTTCGTATCAGGCCGCAAGTAGGTTCGAAACGTGAAATAAAAATCAAAAAAAATTTTGAGTTGTAATTTAATTTTTTTCCCTTGTATTTAGCTTACTATTGTATTGGAGTAACAAAAAAATCAAAAAAATTCGAAAAAATTGATTGAAAAAAAAATTCAAAAAAAAGTGAAAAAAAATCAAGCAAAAAAAGAGAAAAGAAAAAAAGGTGAGCAAAAAAAATCAAGTTTAAAAAAAGTGAAAAGTCTTGCGAGTTTTTATTACTCCGATCATCAAGTTTCCCTTCCTACCATTATTTACCCATCCCAACGCCACACTTTAAACCAATTTTTTTCTTTATTTAGCCTACCCTTCACCCGACGTTATCCCTTGTAACCCATTTTGAAACCGACCCTCAAGCAGCAAATTAAGTCTATCAAGACGAATTACGAATTTGTGAGACGAGGTTGAGTGGTAAAAGGCAAGAGAGCGTGAGTACATTAGAGTGAGCAAAACCCTAAAAGAGAGTTCAAACTCGAGAGTGAGTGAATTTTTCTTTTTGAGCGAATTTGTGAGGTTTGTGGTAAGGTATTTATTTTCTTTATTTTTTTAACATTTTCTTTTCCATTACTTAATCATGTCTCGAGAAACATTTTCCGAATCAGAATTCCAATATTTGATGCAAGAGATGCGTAGAATGGTGAAATCAAAATTTGATAAGTTGCATGATCGATTGGATCGAGTGGAGGAAAGAGCCCGATGGAAGCAAACTCACCGGGTCAAGAGACGAAGACAAGATCATCACGAAAGCACACATCCAATGATTATTCGAGAAGAGATTCATACCATGATTCCTATTCAATGAGGAACTCAAGACGAAGCAAAGCAAGTTTTGAGTTTGAAGCTTTTCAAGGTGACGAACGAGAAATCACAAGTAGTCATTCGTATGCACCAAGGTATTCATCTGCCAAGAATCAATCTCGAAGAGGTGATCATTTTTTGTATGAAAGTCGATCCAATTATACCCAACAAGAGTCATTTAGTGCTGATTCATTTGTAACATCTCCATCCTATAATGAAGGAGCGAGGCAAAAAGAAAAAGAAATAAGAAGAAAAGAAAGACAAGAAATGTTGATGAGAGAAAATGAGCATATATGGAATGAAATCGAGAGACGAAAAAAAGAAATGAAAGAAAAGGAACAAGAAATCAAAAAAGTGAGAGAAAAAGAAAATGAAGAGAAAGAATTCGAAAAAGAAATTGAGATTGAACAAGAGTGCAAGCGAGAAAGAGAAATCAAAGAAAAGAAGAAAAGATTGAAAAGAAAAAGAAATCCAAAAAGGGAGTGAGGTCAAAAATAAAATTGAAAATGAGAGAGGAAATGAAAAGAGAAAAAAAGAAGTTGAGATTAGAAAAGAGTTTGAAAAAGAGAAGAGTGAAAAGGGAGAAAGCAATCGAGCAAAAGTGAGGAATGTTCTAACTAACCCATTTGCAAGTTTGCCGTGTAAATTTTCTTCTTTCCAGGTTTCCAAGGAACCGATTGACAAGTTTCGACTTCAATACCTTTCCATGGATAGAAGGTTCACTTTGGCTGAAAAAGGTAGTGTTCTCAACGATCCTAGTTCGCCTATGCCAAAAGGTAAGCAAGGTATGAGTCTTGAAATTTTTAAAGCACCTCTGCCTTTTTCGATTGTTGATGGGTCCTTTGTTGATGATTTGGTCTTTAGAAAGAATCTAAACTTTGACGTGGCTACTTGTCATTCTTTGATTGATGATGACCCATTTGTTTTGTTTGATGATAAAAAGATTCTTGCTTTTGAAAATATTATTTTCTTGATGATATTAGTTGTTTGTCTTTAACTTGCAATGGAATACATGTTTTGGATCCGCAAGATGAAAGTCCATATAAAATGTTCATTCTCACTGATCATGTTGAAAAGGAATGGAAATGTATTGATGAATACGCCATTGGCAAGATTTTTGATGAAGAGCAAATAAATCAGCACCAACAAAATCTGGAATTGTGTGATCAAAAGTTGACATATCATCTGCTTGGTTGTGTTGATCATGTGGATTATCTAATTTTTGGTGTGAAATTTCCATGTTTTTGTAAATCTTTTCGAATGAAATTTAAAGGGTTTGCTTGTTTGAATTTGAGTATGCTAACACCCTCGTTGTTTAATTTGTGTAAATTGTTGGAGATAAAAGGACTCTTTTCGCCATTTGGATCGAGTAGTCAAAATCATGTCTTTAATCCTGGAGTTTGCTATTATGAATCATCCATGAAAGAAAGCAAGCATCGTAAATTTTGTTTGAATGAATGTGTAAACAATCTTTGTTTGTATGATACTTTGTAGTTTGAAAATGAGCCATGTGAATCTTGTTGGTTTGTTAAGTCAAAATCAAAATTTTGTTTTCGGAGGATGTTCTCAACTGTGGACTAAAAGATCCGAACATGTTTTGAATGATAATGATTTTGAGTTGCTTAGTGCTCTTTCTATGAAGTCGGTCATGAAATTGCCAAATCAAATTGAAATGGCAAGAGAAAATTTTGTCTTTGACCCCGGTGAACACCATTCTATATCATTGCCTAAGGTAATCGAACCATGGAAAGTTGACTTCCAAAACCATAGCTATCAAATGCCTTGTGATTTATGTTTGTTTCCATCAAAGAAAAAGGTAAGAACGATTTCTATTTTTGACCCCGGTATTGGATTATTTGTTCAAACTATGAATCAAATCTCAAAAAGTTCCTTTGTGTTTAATCTTCATCGTGTCACTAATTCGTTTTATTCTTTTAAAGGTGACAATGTGAAGTGGTACCCTCCTAAAGAGGAAGGGCATGCGAATGAGCTTCTTTTGATCCGAGTTAATTGTGGCTTTCAGAATCTTCAACGATTTAAAGAGGGAGGGGATGATACGACCATGCCCCGGGCACACTTTTGGATCAGCTCCCTAAGCATTGTTTGCAAATCCATGCGAGCTGAATTAGTTCAATTTCATTTCGTTAAGCTCCTTTTAGCTCGTTTCCAGCTCACTCGAGCTCAAGTCAACTCACTCAAGCTCAATTCAGCTCAATCTTAACCCAATGAGCTTATTTTTAGCTTTCTTTACCTTGCATTTATTTTGCTGAAATAAACCATTTAATTTGTCATTAGTTAAATTAGTTGTTTATCTTAAGTTAGTTAATTTGTTAAAATCTGGACAAATAATTAATTAAGTGTTTTAATTATATCTAAATTAAATACTTAATTAATTATGATGTTTTAAATATGTCTAAAATTGTTAATATGTATGGCCAAATTTAATGTGCAAATTATTGAGTTCATATGCTGCTAATTTAATGTGTTTGAAATGCATTTAACTTGCTGATTTAATTTGCTGCAGGTTCATGAACGGATTGGTGCAATGTATGGGAGTGTGCATGCACAATTGAGGTTCAATGGATGGCATTTAAAGGAGCACATGCATTTGGGACGTTCATGCAAGAGGGAGTTTCTGAAAGTTCATGTATTTGAAGATTCATGGATCATATTTATGGGGGAAAATACATGGGACGTTTCATGCATGATTCATGCATTTTCAAGATGACCATTCAAGTATTTTAGGCACATTAATGCCTCATTCAGCCAAGGGAGATGTAGGATCATTAAAGAGCTGCACATTCATGGAATTATGGAGATTCTTCAAGGCTAAGGATGCATGAATGCATCAAGTGAAGCATCATGATGGTTCGGCCAATTCATGTACCATCTTCAAGCATGAACTGGATTTTAATGCTATTTGTGTGAACATGTTAAATACCTGTGTGAACAGAATTTAAGTTAGTGTGAACAACATAGATGCCGAATATCAATAGGCATTTTAGGCTTATAAATAGCTTACTTGTTTATTGTAAAAGGTTACAGAATTTGATCAATTAAACTTAATAGAACTTTTGTTCTTGTGAGGTTACCTCCTCTCTTCTTTCGTTCGAGTCTCGAAGCGACTTATCTAGCTTGCTAGTGGTGTCAATCCGAACTCCATTGAACTTATCACCGAATCGGTGTGGCGTTCAACCATCTTCCTATACCTTTGGTTCTTACCTCCATATAGGTAACGGGTCAAGGCCCGCTTCTATCCTTCATCAAAATTCACCTTAAGCAATATAAGACTCGGGGCAATACTTTTTAGTATTGAATCATTCTTAAAGTTTGAGTTCTTTATCCATTTCCATTTATTTATCATCTTTGTAACTTAATTCTTTGTTAAACCGAACCTATCTTTCATCAAACCAAAACCCATCCTTTGAACCCATTTTGCCTACCTTCCGCTTATAAAACATTCAAACTCCATCTATCTACAAATTTGAACGAGCTTCTCGTCGACGATCGGGCATCTTAAGTGAACCCGACTTAATTAATCGGGCCGGATCACATCACAGCCCAATCAAGAAATTTCTTCATACTTAGTTGAAAATTAGGCCAAAATGTCAAAGGGCCCAATTCGTAAACATCCTACTTGTTTAATTTAATTTTTTAATCTTTAGGAGCATTACATGTAAAATTCGGCCCAAAACAGCCCATATAAGTGCATGGCCGAATTTACCTTGTTATTTTATTAATTAGGTTTAATTTTTATTAGTTACTTGTGAGATTAGGATTTGTTAGAGGCCTATATAAGCATTGGCCAGCCACCCTTTGTAAAAACATCTTATTATTATTTTTTTCTATCAAATTTCAGATTTGTTGAGTGCAGAATTTTCTTTGGGGTTTTCTCCAAGAATTCTCTCTTGAGTTTTCTTTAGAAGTTGTTTTAACAATCTTTTGATTGTGGGAGCCATCTTCAACCTTCTTCTTGCCATCGATATTCTTTGGAGGGGAGATTAGAGCCGTTTGAAGGAATTTGTGAATTCTTTCGGGAATTCAAGGGTTCTTAGGACTTTTCTTTATTTCTTGCTATTTCGATTCGTTTCTTTATTCCTACTTGTGCCGATTCATTATCTAATCTTTTTGCTGTTCTTGCTTGTGTTTCAGCTTTGTTTAACTCCAAGATCCTTCCATTTAATCGGTCTACTTTTGGGCAGTAAAGTTTCGAACCAAAATCCCTAAATCCTAGGGTTCTTGTCAATTAATACATTCTGATTTTGGGGAAATCAAGTTGCTGGAATTTGGGGTTTTTATTGTCGGTTTGTTCTTGGGCAGATTCGGCTGGTGGGATTTCACTATTGGAGTTCGACTTCATCTTCTTGAACTCCGAATACATTTATTCATTCGTTCTTTGTTCCTTGCTGCTCATTTAATTGAATTTGGGGATTTAATTTCAGATCTGATTAGTTTAATCTTGTTCTTTGTTTTAATTTTCAGATCTGTTCGTTTAGAGCTTTCGTAGGAGTTTCTCGTGACTTGGCAACTCGATCTTGGTCCGCGCGCATACCCCGTATCATTTGGTATCAGAGCTTGGGCGTTTTGGGTGTTCTTGGTTGATTTCTAAACTGATCTTTATTTTTTAAAGCATAAACAGCAGTTTTACCCAGAAAAATTGTTCAAAAAAAATTCATTTGAGTGGGTAAACGTTGTCCGATTGATCTGAAATTTTACATACATGTTTTTGGCACTGTTATTGAATATAAAAAAATTATTCCCGCAAAAAAATCAGTCAAAAAAATCAAAAAAGACGAAATTCAATAAAAATTTAAAAAAAAGATTCAGCGGGTTGAATTTGGTGCCCAAAATTTCCAGATCAAAAATTAAATATATAAGGACACTCCAGATTTAATTTCGTGATTTTTTGAGATTGGGAACACCTCGAACGAAGTTGTCAAGTTACTCCGCAGTTTTTCGGGTTTTCTGTTTTCAGCAATTTTTATTGATTCTTAGCTGTAGGTTTTCATTTGTTTACCTTTATTCTTCCTTTACGTTATCTAACACCTTCTTGTTTCTTGTGTTAGTAGGATTTAAACGTGTGCACAACTTCTTCCTCGGTGCAACACGAATCAATTGGTGTCTCGTCAGTTTTTGGCATCCTAGTGCAAATTAGGATTCTTTGGTAGTTTGGTTCACACTCTCTAATTGGTTGATATAAACTCTGATAAAGAACTCACAAGATTGAATTCGACCTCATTGAGAATTTGATTTTTCTTTTTGAGTGATTAATGGTGAGGTTTGCTAACTTTTATTTTTGAGTGTTGAGTGTTTATTTTTTACAGGTTTTGCAGATGTCTAATGATAATAATGATGCACTTATGAAAGTCCAACAATAGTTAGACGAACATACTGCTGCAATCACACAAATAAATGCTACACTTCAAGCATTGAATACTACTTTGAATGAGGTACGAGTGAATCAAAAACATCAATATCGAGATCCAATTAAGGAAGATAGGGATAACCAGCCCTATAGGTGCAGCCCTCAACGTGTCCCTAGAATGGATGATGATTTTCATGATCGTGGAGCGAGCAGCAACGAGAACATCTCTTTCATACTCGCTGCCATGTACAAGGTAAGCTTTGTAGAGTTATTATTGATGGTGAAAGTTGCTCGAACATAGCCAGCACGACGATGGTGGAAAAGCTTTGCTTAACCACTACCAAGCATCCACGACCTAATCAACTACAAGGGCTTAGCAACAAAGGCCAATTTAGGGTCACTCAACAAGTGCGCATCGCCTTTTCTATCGGTAAGTATCAAGACGAAGTTGTGTGTGACGTAATGCCTATTCAGGCCTGCCATTTGTTGCTAGGAGAACCATGGCAACTGGATCGAAAAGTCACTCACGATGGTCGTACCAATAGGTATTCTTTCAAGCATCAAGGAAAGAAACTCACCTTAGTGCCGCTCACTCCGGAACAAGTCCATGAGGACCAAATCAAACTGAAAAATTCTGTTAAAACAAGTGAGGAAAAAGAAAAAGAGAATGAAAAAGAGCAAAAAGAGATTGAGAGTGAAAAAGAAATTGAAGAAAGAAGAGAAAATGAATTAGAAAAAGAAACAAAAGAAAAAGACGTGGAAAGGGTAGTGAGGAATGTTTCCACTAACCAAGATATGAATTTTTCTTGTGTTGCTACTTTTCAGGTTCCCGAAAGATCGAAAGATAACTTTCAACTTCAATACCTCTCAAATGAAAGACGCTTTCATATGATCAACTTAGGCAAAGATGAAATCACACTACATGATCCCGAAGGTAAGCGAGGTAAGGAAATTTTAGAAACCGAGTCCAGTGCAGATTTGAAAATTATTGATAAAACTTTTGGTGACTTAGTTCTTAAAAGATCCCCTCATTTTGATCCGATTAATTGTTACTCTTCGATTGTGGTTGATAAAGTCATTACGAAAAGAAGCGTGATTTGTTATTCTCTTGATTTACCTTGTGTAAAATCCTCGAATTTGTCCAAATCTGTTTTGGAGAATAAGGTAACGAAATTTTCCAAATTTGTTTTCAATTTATATTCGTGCCTTAAACAGTTTATGTGGTTGTACATGAAGTTTGAGTTCCATTTGACAAAGGTTAACTCAACAACGGAGATTCGACTACACTATGCCCCCGATGAACGAAGGTTTGTTTTAAATGAAAAAGGTAAAATCGACCCTTATTCTTTTGCTTATCAAGGTAAGATGCTTGAAACCTTTGAAACACTTTTGTACTCCTCGGTTAGCGACAAAGATTGTGTTGATGAACACTTAGATCGAAACGTGCTTGACTGTCCTATTTTATTTATTGATGATAAATCTATTTTGATGGTTGATAAAAAGATTCTTGTTTTTGATAATGCATGTGTGAGTGAATCTATAGACCGTCGATTAAGGCATGGTAATCTGAATCTGTCCATTCACATGCGTTATACCTGTTCTATTATGCTTATAATTGGACTACAAACTTTTTTGCGTTGCTATTTACTATTTCATGGCTATTCTTTTCAGTGGACTCAATTGCCATTAGTCCCGTTCGATCGAGGAAAGTCGAGTTCATTTGATTTTTTAGATTCGAGGACGAATCTTTTTGAGGAAGGGGGAATGATACGAGTCATAAAGGCCCAATCCAAGTTCAAGAACGTGATGGGCTCAAATTGCCACAAGGCCCAATAACGAGATCAAAGGCCCGACAAATGCGGTCCAAACTAAATGGGACCATTCAAGAGCTTGTTAGCAAGGCCTTAGATTCATACACGAGAGAACAAGAAAATCAAGATTCACTTTCTTGTTTTCAAGAAAATCAAGAAATCGAATCTTGGCCCAATTTTGCTGTTCGAAGAGATTTCAAGAATCAAGAAAATCAAGATTTCAAATCTTGGAAATCTTGGTCCAAGAAACCAAATCTTGCAGCCAAAACGCATTGGATCTCCATTACGAGCGTCAACGACCCAATTTTGGTAGGAGATAGATCACGAGCCCAAATTCTTGAAGGCGAGGCCCAATAACCAAAATCCAGCCCAATCAAGAAATTTCTTCATACTTAGTTGAAAATCAGGCCAAAATGTCAAAGGGCCCAATTCGTAAACATCTTACTTGTTTAATTTAATTTTTTAATCTTTAGGAGCATTACATGTAAAATTCGGCCCAAAACAGCCCATATAAGTGCATGGCCGAATTTACCTTGTTATTTTATTAATTAGGTTTAATTTTTATTAGTTACTTGTGAGATTAGGATTTGTTGGAGGCCTATATAAGCATTGGCCAGCCACCCTTTGTAAAAACATCTTATTATTATTTTTTTCTATCAAATTTCAGATTTGTTGAGTGCAGAATTTTCTTTGGGGTTTTCTCCAAGAATTCTCTCTTGAGTTTTCTTTAGAAGTTGTTTTAACAATCTTTTGATTGTGGGAGCCATCTTCAACCTTCTTCTTGCCATCGATATTCTTTGGAGGGGAGATTAGAGCCGTTTGAAGGAATTTGTGAATTCTTTCGGGAATTCAAGGGTTCTTAGGACTTTTCTTTATTTCTTGCTGTTTCGATTCGTTTCTTTATTCCTACTTGTGCCGATTCATTATCTAATCTTTTTGCTGTTCTTGCTTGTGTTTCAGCTTTGTTTAACTCCAAGATCCTTCCATTTAATCGGTCTACTTTTGGGCAGTAAAGTTTCGAACCAAAATCCCTAAATCCTAGGGTTCTTGTCGATTAATACATTCTGATTTTGGGGAAATCAAGTTGCTGGAATTTGGGGTTTTTATTGTCGGTTTGTTCTTGGGCAGATTCGGTTGGTGGGATTTCACTATTGGAGTTCGACTTCATCTTCTTGAACTCCGAATACATTTATTCCTTTGTTCTTGTTCCTTGCTGCTCATTTAATTGAATTTGGGGATTTAATTTCAGATCTGATTAGTTTAATCTTGTTCTTTGTTTTAATTTTCAGATCTGTTCGTTTAGAGCTTTCGTAGGAGTTTCTCGTGACTTGGCAACTCGATCTTGGTCCGCACGCATACCCCGTATCACCTATATAAGCATTGGCCAGCCACCCTTTGAAAAAAACATCTTATTATCATTCAATACATTAAATTTCAGTTTGTTAGAGTGCAGAATTTTCTTTGGGGTTTTCTCCAAGAATTCTCTCTTGAGTTTTCTTTAGAAGTTGTTTTAACAATCTTTTGATTGTGGGAGCCATCTTCAACCTTCTTCTTGCCATCGATATTCTTTGGAGGGGAGATTAGAGCCGTTTGAAGAGATTTGTGAAATCTTTCGGGATTTCAAGGATCTTTAGGATTTATCTTTTAATTTTTGCTGTTCAATTTCTTTTATTTAATTCTACTTGTGCCGAATCTTAATTCTAATCTATTTGCTGTTCAAGGATCATTGATTAAACTCAAGATCTCATCGTTTAAGTTGTTCTCCTATTGGCAGCACCCATTCGAACCCTAAAATCCCCAATTCCTAGGGTTTGGCCGATTGGATTTCTTTCAATTTGGGAATCAATTGATTGCTGGAAATTGGGCATTCTTGGCCGAATCAATTCCTTGGCAGATTCGCATCTTTTCTTTCTTCTCAATTTCGTTTGATTCATCGATTCTATTTCTTTTCTTCTTGCTGCCCTTTTAATTGAATTTGGGAATTTTAAATTCAAATCTGATTCGGTTTAATCTTAATCTTTGTTTTTGATTTCAGATCTGTTCGTCTAGGATCTTTCGTAGGAGTTTCTCGTGACTTGGCAACTCAATCTTGGTCCGCGTACGTCCGTATCATTTGGTATCAGATTTTGGGTGTTTTGGGTGTTCTTGGTTGATTTCTAAACTGATCTCTATTTTTTAAAGCATAAACAGCAGTTTTACCCAGAAAAATTGTTCAAAACAAATTCATTTAAGTGGGTAAACGTTGTCCGATTGATCTGAAATTTTACATACATGTTTTTGGCACTGTTATTGAATATAAAAAAATTATTCCCGCAAAAAAATCAGTCAAAAAAGTCAAAAAAATCAAAAAATACGAAATTCAATAAAAATTTAAAAAAAGATTCAGCGGGTTGAATTTGGTGCCCAAAATTTCCAGATCAAAAATTCAATATTTAAGGACATTCCAGATTTAATTTCGTGATTTTTGGAGATCGGGAACACCTCGAACGAAGTTGTCAAGTTACTCCGCAGTTTTTCGGGTTTTCTATTTTCAGCAATTTTTATTGATTCTTAGCTGTAGGTTTTCATTTGTTTACCTTTATTCTTCCTTTACGTTATCTAACACCTTCTTGTTTCTTGTGTTAGTAGGATTTAAACGTGTGCACAACTTCTTCCTCGGTGCAACACGAATCAATTGGTGTCTCGTCAGTTTTTGGCATCCTAGTGCAAATTAGGATTCTTTGGTAGTTTGGTTCACACTCTCTAATTGGTTGATATAAACTCTGATAAAGAACTCACAAGATTGAATTCGACCTCATTGAGAATTTGATTTTTTCTTTTTGAGTGATTAACGGTGAGGTTTGATAACTTTTTTGAGTGTTGAGTGTTTTGCAGGTTTTAAAAAAAATGTCTACAGGTGATAATAATAGTGACATATTTAAAAAATTCCAACAACAGTTGGATGAACAGGCTGCTGCTCTTCGAGCTTTGACTGCTACCATCAATGAGGTGCGATTGAATCAAGAACCTCAATATCGAGATCCAATCAAAGAAGATAGGGATAACCAACCCCAGAGGCGCGGCCCTCGACATGTCACTAGAATGGATGATGATTTTCATGATCGTGGGCAACCTTCTTTGGCAAAACCGAAATTCACAATTCCCCAATTTCGTGGTAAGAATGATCCTGACGCTTATTGTGAATGGGAATCTAAGATTGAACTTATGTTTCGGTATTATAAATGTCCGGATGATGAAAAGGTAGCGTTAGCAACACTGGAATTTTCTGATTATGCATTAAGTTGGTGGACTCAACTTGGGGTAAACCGCCATCGGAATTATGAAGGTGAGATTTCGACATGGGATGAGTTGAAACAGATTATGCGTAAAAGGTTTATTCCACCTCACTACTATAGAGAAATTAAAACAAAGCTGAGAAGACTTATCCAAGGTAGTAGGACAGTGGATGAATATTTTAAAGAGATGGAGATGCTCATTCAGAGAGCTAATATGGAGGAGGATGAAGAAACAACTATGGTTCGATTTATTGATGGTTTGAACAGGCCGATAGCTAATACATTGAGGCTACAAACTTACATTGATTTGGAAGAAGCAGTTCATAAAGCCATTAAGATCGAGCAACAACTAAAGGAACTGATGTGATCCGGCCCGATTGATTGAGTCGATTCACTTGATTGCCAGATCGTCGACGAGAAGTTTGTTCGATTTTGTAGATAGATGGAGTTAGATGATTTTTTTATAGCGGAAGTTGAGAAAATGGGTTCAAAAGATGGTTTGGATAGATGTTTGATAGGCTCGGTGAAATAAAGAAATATTGTTTATAATTTAATAGTTAAAATGGAATGGAAAAATAGAACTCAAGCGAAGAACGATTCAATACTATATGAAGTATTGCCCCGGGACTTATATTGCTTAAGGTGGGTTTAATGGATTGTCGAAGATGGACCTTGACCCGTTACCTATAGAGAGGTAGGAACCAAAGGTATAAAAAGGTGGATGAACGCCACACCAGGATGGTGATAAGTTCAAGAAGTCGGGTTGACGCCACTAGCGAGCTAGATAAGTCAGAACGAGACTCGTACGAAATAGGATAGGAGGAAACCTCACAATCAAGTTTTCAATAATCAAATTCTGTAACCTTTTACAATAAACAAAATAAACTATTTATAGGCTCTCTAATGCCTATTAAAATTCAGCTACTAATGTGTTCACACAACAATTAAAAATGTTCACACTTCAAGCATTAAATCTCTGTTCATGGATAGTGTAAGTTCATGCATGGTTGAATAATCATGTTTCTTCCCAAAACCCGTTCATGCATGCTTAACCAATAAGAAAGCTTCATTGTTCCATGAATGTGCATCTTCAATTCATATCCAACCCCTCTTGGACGAATGCTAGGTGCATGGGTCATGCATCTCTCTTAATTAAAACTTTAATGATGGGCTGGTTCATGAATGGAAGCATGTACCTTGTAAATTCGTTCTCCCCTTTGTACATGCACATTATACATTCAATGTGATGAATTAAGGTAATATTCCCTCCCTTTGGACGTTCATGAATCCACCCATACATGTATAGGAGCTGATTGGTCAAATTGAGGTGTGAATGGCTTAGATGCTGCCTTGGGAATACGATCGGCCAAGCTTGTGCTTTAAGTTGCTGGACACCTTTTGGCCAAATAGGTGCCTTGGGGAGCCAAATGGATCAGCCACCATTCATTGAAAGAGGCCTTACATGCACCGTCCCATACATTGAACCTATCATGCATGAACCTTGTTTAATTACTCTCCAAATTCAACTCACCTACAAAAACACATGAACCAAAATTAAATCACATAAAATTCAGCTGAACAAACATTAATATAATTTAGACACACTAATTAAACATAAATTAAATTAGACAAATTTAATAAAGTCTTAACAAGACATATTAAATTCGGCCAAGACACATTTAAAACATGTAATAAGTCAAAACATAATTATGAGCTGTAGTAATTTAAGCTAAATTAATAAATTACTTAATTTATTCAGACATTAAAATAAATGAGTTGAAATAAACTTAAGCCAAGCTCAAACGAGCTAAAGTAAGCTAAATTAAGCTCAAACGAGCTAAATTAAGCTCATGTGAGCTAAATCGAGCTGGGAAAAACTAAGATTGAGCTTGTTGAGCTGAGATTGAGCTTCATCTTGCACTTGGGGCCCTCGTGTTTAGGCCAATCATGATAGCAACGAGTGGTGCCACAACATGATGCGATTGAGATCACATCAGGAACAAAGGTTTGGTTCCTTCTCGACTTTGCAATATTACCGAGGTAACAATTCCAATTCTGATTTTAAGAGCTCAAAATCACCTTTCGTTACTAACAAGCCTTCTTTGAGTAATGGAAGCAAGCAATCAGATTGGAAAAAAGGGGCTCCTGTTAAAACGCAAACACCTTCTAAGTAGCCCAATTTAGGAGATTCGAGTGCGAAGAGGACTTGTGAGATTGAGTGCTTTAAGTGCAAAGGGCGTGGTCATTATAGTAGGGAATGCCCTAACACGAGATTACTTCTTCTGAAAGATAATGGTGAGTACACTTCCGACTCTGATAAAACAGATCCAGATATGCCAGAACTTGTGGATGACAGTGATAATGGCGAAGAGTTGGTCGAACCACCAAAAGAAGGGGACTTTGCTAATTTCCATTGCTTTGTAGTTCGCCGAACCCTTAACATTCAGATGAAAGATGATGAGAGCCAAAGGACCAATATTTTCCATTCTCGGTGTTTTATTAAAGGTACCTTATGTTCACTCATTATTGATAGTGGGAGTTGCTCGAATGTAGTGAGTAGTTATTTGGGATTCTTTAAAGTTGCCTTGTACCAAACACCCTAAGCCATATCACCTTCAGTGGCTTAATGAATGTTCCGAAGTTAAAGTTACGAAACAGTCCTTGGTCACTTTTAAACTCGACAATTATGAGGATGACGTATGGTGTGATGTAGTCCCCATGCATGCGGCACACTTGCTCCTTGGACGACCTTGGCAATTTGATCGCGATGTTACACACCAAGGTAAACTTAATCGATACTCCCTTGTATTTAAAGGCAAGAAATTCACTTTTGCTCCTTTAAATCCTACTGATGTATATAAAGATCAATTGAGGATGATAAAATTTTGTGAGGGGGTAAGGGAGAAAGAGCAAGTACAAAAGACAGAGAGAAAAGAGGCTAATAGTAGTGGAAAAAGTCAAAATTTAAAAAGCCCAAAGGTGAGTGAATCCTCTAGTGGTAAAATGAGCGGAAAAAATCTTTTGGCAACAAAAAAAGATGTGAAGAGAGCCCTACTTAATAAACAGCCTTGTATCCTTGTGAGGTTTAGGCAAAATTATTTATCTTTATCTAACATTAACAAAAATTTGCCTAGTGTGTTTCAATCTCTTTTGCAGGATTATGAGGATGTTTTTAGTGAGGCCCCTAAAGGTTTACCACCTTTACGAGGGATAGAACATCAAATTGACTTAGTACCCGGAGCTTCAATCCCAAATCGACCAGCCTATAGATGCAATCCCGAGGAGACAAAGGAATTGCAAAGGCAAGTTGAGGAATTACTAGACAAAGGGTACATTCGTGAGAGCCTAAGTCCTTGTGTTGTTCCTGTCTTATTGGTGCTAAAGAAAGATGGTACGTTTCGTATGTGTGTTGATTGTCGCCCAATCAACAAGATAACGGTAAAGTATCGACACCCAATCCCTAGACTTGATGATATGCTTGATGAATTACATGGTTCAATAATATTTACAAAAATTGATTTAAAAAGCGGTTATCATCAAATTCGAATGAGGGAAGGGGATGAATGGAAAACAGCCTTTAAAACAAAATTTGGATTGTATGAATGGTTAGTTATGCCTTTCGGCCTTACTAATGCACCTAGTACATTTATGAGATTAATGAATCATGTTTTGAGGCTACATTTGGGTAAATTTGTAGTAGTTTACTTTGATGATATTTTAATTTACTCAAAGTCCTTAGATGATCATGTTTTCCATGTTCGAACCGTTTTGGATATTCTACGAACTGAAAGATTATTTGCCAACCTTGATAAATGCACATTCTGTTGTGATAAACTAATATTCTTAGGTTTCATAGTTAGTGCTCAACGTATTCATGTCGACGAGGACAAAGTTCAGGCAATTAAGGAGTGGCCGACTCCTAAATCGGTAACTGAGGTGAGATCTTTCCATGGTTTAGCCAGTTTTTATAGACGATTTGTGAAAGATTTCTCTACTATTGCTGCCCCATTGACTGAAGTTATAAAGAAATCAGTGGGTTTCAAATGGGGTGAAACCCAAGAAAAAGCTTTTCAAACTCTAAAAGCTAAGTTATGTTCTGCTCCTTTGCTTAAATTACCTGATTTTGCTAAAACTTTTGAACTTGAGTGTGATGCTTCAGGAATTGGAATCGGTGCCGTTTTAATGCAAGATAAGCAACCTATTGCTTATTTTAGTGAGAAATTGAACGGTGCACAGTTAAATTACTCGACTTATGACAAAGAACTATTGGCATTAGTTCGTGCACTTCAAGTATGGCAACATTATTTGCTGCCTAATGAGTTTGTCATACATACAGATCATGAGTCTCTTAAATGGTTAAAGGGACAAGGTAAGTTGAGTAAAAGACATGCCCGATGGGTAGAATTCATTGAAACATTCCCTTATGTGATTCAATATAAAACAGGTAAAGATAATGTAGTCGCAGATGCTTTGTCTAGACGATATACTTTAATAACTACATTGAATGCTAAAGTCTTAGGGTTTGAACATATTAAAGAGTTATATGATGATGATACTGATTTCAGCCATATCTATAAGAATTGTGGACATACTGCTTTTGAAAAATTTTATCTTGTAGATGGCTTTCTTTTTCGTTTAAACAGGTTATGCATACCAAAGTGTTCCATGAGAGAATTGTTGATTCATGAAGCCCATAGTGGGGGATTAATGGGACATTTTGGAGTGGCCAAAACACTAGACATATTGCAAGAACACTTCCACTGGCCACATATGAAGAAGGATGTGGAAAAGGTATGTTCCAAGTGCATTACATGCAAACAAGCAAAATCTAAGGTAATGCCTCATGGCCTTTACACTCCTCTACCGATTCCTACTTCACCTTGGGTAGATTTATCCATGGATTTTATTTTAGGTTTGCCTCGAACAAAAAAAGGAAGAGATAGTATATTTGTTGTTGTTGACAGGTTTTCAAAGATGTCACATTTTATTCCTTGTCACAAAACAGATGATGCTACACATGTGGCAGACTTATTCTTTAAAGAAGTGGTAAGACTTCATGGCATCCCTAAAACAATTGTTTCTGATAGAGATGTCAAATTCCTTAGCCACTTTTGGAAGGTATTGTGGGGTAAGCTTGGTACTAAATTGCTTTATTCTACTACATGTCACCCCCAAACTGATGGTCAAACTGAAGTAGTTAATCGAATCTTAGGGACTTTATTACGAGCTGTTGTGGGAAAGAACATTAGAAATTGGGAAGAATGCCTACCATTTGTTGAATTTGCATATAATAGATCTATTCATTCTACAACTGGTTATTCCCCATTTGAACTTGTTTATGGTTTTAACCCACTAACAGTACTTGATCTTGCGCCATTACCTCTTGAACACGTTATGAATTTAGATGGCGAACAGAAAGCTGAGTTGGTGAAATCCTTACATGAGAAGGCTAGACAGCGAATAGCCAAAACAAATGACGCCAACACCAACAAAGCAAACAAAGGGCGCAAACGGGTTGTACTAGAACCTGGAGATTGGGTTTGGGTCCATTTGAGGAAAGAACGATTTCCTACAAAAAGGAAGACTAAGTTGGACCCAAGGGGCGATGGGCCTTTCCAAGTACTCGAGCGGATCAACGATAATGCCTATAAAATTGATCTACCTAGTGAGTACAATGTAAGTTCTACTTTTAATGTGGCTGACTTGTCCCCATTTGATTTTTTAGATTCGAGGACGAATCTTTTTGAGGAAGGGGGAATGATACGAGTCATAAAGGCCCAATCCAAGTTCAAGAACGTGATGGGCTCAAATTGCCACAAGGCCCAATAACGAGATCAAAGGCCCGACAAATGCGGTCCAAACTAAATGGGACCATTCAAGAGCTTGTTAGCAAGGCCTTAGATGCATACACGAGAGAACAAGAAAATCAAGATTCACTTTCTTGTTTTCAAGAAAATCAAGATATCGAATCTTGGCCCAATTTTGCTGTTCGAAGAGATTTCAAGAATCAAGAAAATCAAGATTTCAAATCTTGGAAATCTTGGTCCAAGAAACCAAATCTTGCAGCCAAAACGCATTGGATCTCCATTACGAGCGTCAACGACCCAATTTTGGTAGGAGATGGATCACGAGCCCAAATTCTTGAAGGCGAGGCCCAATAACCAAAATCCAGCCCAATCAAGAAATTTCTTCATACTTAGTTGAAAATCAGGCCAAAATGTCAAAGGGCCCAATTTGTAAACGTCTTACTTGTTTAATTTAATTTTTTAATCTTTAGGAGCATTACATGTAAAATTCGGCCCAAAACAGCCCATATAAGTGCATGGCCGAATTTACCTTGTTATTTTATTAATTAGGTTTAATTTTTTTTATTAGTTACTTGTGAGATTAGGATTTGTTGGAGGCCTATATAAGCATTGGCCAGCCACCCTTTGTAAAAACATCTTATCATTATTTTTTCTATCAAATTTCAGATTTGTTGAGTGCAGAATTTGCTTTGGGGTTTTCTCCAAGAATTCTCTCTTGAGCTTTCTTTAGAAGTTGTTTTAACAATCTTTTGATTGTGGGAGCCATCTTCAACCTTCTTCTTGCCATCGATATTCTTTGGAGGGGAGATTAGAGCCGTTTGAAGAGATTTGTGAAATCTTTTGGGATTTCAAGGATCTTTAATACTTATCCTTTAATTTTTGCTGTTCAATTTCTTTTATTTAATTCTACTTGTGCCGAATCTCAATTCTAATCTATTTTCTGTTTTATTTGTGTTTCCAGCCCTCGTTTATCTTATAGAATTGATCAATTTCACTTTTTGCTGGAGTTCGACAATCAGCCCTAAATCCCCAAATTCTAGGGTTCTTGCCGAATGCACACTTATTCTTCTTGGGTGAATTTGGTTGTGGAAACTTAGGGGAAACTTTCGTGGTGGTCAATTGAGCAGATCGCCCTCGCTTTCTCAGCCTCAATAGCCGTTTTATGCCTTCAATTTCTTTCTTTCTCATTGACGCATAAACCCTAATTTGTTTCAAGAAATTCTGGTCGATCTAATTTGCTTGCTGATTTGGTGTTCTTTGACAGATTCGGCTTGTGGGAGTTCATTCTTGGGAATCAATTTCGTGTTCTTGGTTTCAAGAAACCTCTTTCATAAGTGTTTCGTTCCTTGATTAGATCTTGCTGATTTTTAGGGTTCTTATTCCAGATTTTAATTTTCCAGATTTAATCTCGTTCTTTGTTTGATTTCAGATCTGTTCGTTTAGAGCTTTCGTAGGAGTTTCCCGTGACTTGGCAACTTGATCTTGGTCTGTGTGCGTCCGTATCACTCTCTTTCATTTCTTTCTCTCATTTTTTCTTTACAACTTGAAGATAATACAAGTGAATCAGCATGATAAGTATTTTGTTCGAAAGATGTGAAATCATTTAGATAGAGTTCACGATCAATTCTTTGAGAATGAGTCTTCGTGGATGCATACGAAGAGTTACTTGGGCTCCCTCGTTCGTTATCTCGAAAGACCTTAGACTCGAAGCTTTCTTTCTTTCTACTCGAATTTCTTGTCGAATAGGTATCACGATAGAAATCTCTTCTCGAGTAGTCATCAGATGTGTGTCTCCGTGATGTTCTTGACTCCTTTTTCTGACTTGGAACAATTTGCTTTCGTTGAAATCTTGCTCGATGGTCTAGCTTTTCTTGGACAGGCTTGATTTTTCGATCGAGCATGCACTCCATCTCTTTAAACAAATATTGAAATTCAAAGGCTGAAAACTCTTCTCGGGACATGATTAATAGATGAAAAGAAAATTGAATAAAACAAAACAGAAAATGAATACTTACCACAAACCTCACTAGTCACTCACAATAAAATTTGAATGGCACTCACACTCATGTTTGCACTCAAGATCGGCTTTTTCAACACTCTAATGCTCTCACAACACTCGTGCCTTTTACCTCTCTTTACCTTTCTCGTGATTTCGTAAGCAGATTCACCAAGGCTTAACCTTAGTCTAGGTGGTCGGTTTCAAATGGGTAACAAGGGATGATGTGATTTACAACTGGGTCGGCTTACAAGAAAGAGAATAATTCGGGTATAGTGTGGCGAAAAGGTCAAGGATGGAAGTGGATGAGAGGGTAAATGTTTTAGGATTGAAAAATGGAGAAGAAGTAAAACTATGTTCAAATTTTCAGATTTTGTTTTTTTTTTAGAATTTTTGTTTGAAATTTTTTTCGTTTTTTTCGTTTTTTTAAACTTACTTGATGAGTCACAGACTATTCTTGGAGTAATTTTGAATGCTCGTACTCCTTATTTTTGTAGCTCTGATACTAAATGATACGATCCGCCTCGGGGTGAGTCGAGTCATATGTGAGTTTGCCCGATCGTCTACGAAGAAGTAGTGTTCGATTTGTTCAAAAGAATGTTTTAACGTAAATAATGGCGAAAGCTATGTAAAAGGATTCAAAGATGGGTTTATGGATATGAAGTTTATGTAGATGGATTTATGGATATAAAGTTTTTGTAGGTTTGGTTATAATGAAACGAAAAGATGGATTGGAATGGAAATTAAAATGATCTCGAAAACAGACACAAACCAATATTAGAAAATATTGACCCAAATGTTTATAAGTTTTCAAGGTGGTCGAATGGAGAATATGAGAACCTCGACCCGCTACTTAGCAAAGTAGGAACCTTGGTATGTTTGAACGCCACACTACGAGTAGTGATAAGTTCAGTTTTCAACAAAGAAAATGGATGACACAACTAGAACACTAGGTAGCCAACAAATCTTTGAACGAAAACTGTAGCACCCCAAACCCGGCCCAGAAGTTATGACCGGATCCGGCATGCCACATCAAAAACGTTAAAAAAAATTTCCATTCTAAGTCCAGAAAATCGTACTTGATGTTCAAAAGATTAATTCATTAAGGATTAAAGTGAATGGAAGCTGTGCACCAGGTAGGAAACCGGAAAAGAGGTGGTGAGTCCATCGGACTGCTTAAGTACCAAGCTCCCTTCGGATCCAATCCTAGACATGCATACCGCCATTGCCACACCTAAATGTCATGGATATTTCTAGGAAACCGATTTGATTAAGTCATTTTTAGGAAAAGTGATTAATTTTGGAAAATACTTTCATTGCGGAAGCTTTGCTTGTTGTCGTGTTATTTTGAAATCAATTGTTGTTTTTGAAAAGGCGCCCTAAAGCTATCCAATTTCAACAGTTAAAATAAGTATTACCTATCTTAGTAATACATATTAAAACCATCAAAAATAGTTAAGCGGCCTTATTACATTTAAAAACCCAAAACTTCAATCGTAAATAAAAGGATGTCCAGTTCACCAGAAGAAAATCAAACTTTCAGAACGGGTGGTCACTCCGAATTCCCTCACAGCTCCAAGCCCACTATGGTTGGGGATTTCCTGCGTGGATGAAAATAAAAGGGATGAGTTTGGGGAAACTCAGTGTGTAAATTAACCCAACCATAGTCTATATCAGCTCAAACCACAGAAATAGAATAAGTTGGCCTTAGCTCAGAACAGAATTCAGAATAAAGCCCATAGGCCCATAACAGAACAGAACAGATATTATATGTTTATGCAGAAACCCAACCATATCCAACCGTATACACCCCCGTACCAACCTTACACCATCTGGGGAGACAACTCGACCCACCCAACTGCTACACACCACAGAATTTGCAGCATGGTTGCCAGAACAGATAATGTGACAGAGTCACCAGATACAGATAATCGTGGTAGAGCCACCAGAACAGATATATGTGGCAGAGCCACCAGATCAGATATTTGTGGCAGAGCCACCAGATCAGATATTTGTGGCATAGCCACCAGAACGCTTCCTCCATAATATAACCCATGTCCCCATGCAACAGATATATAATCATGGCATACATCATACAGAATCAGATCGTCATGCTTTTCAGTCAAAATTAACCCTAGGGGTATAACGGTAATTTTGCACCTAGGGGTATAACAGTAATTTTCCATACATAGGGGTATTATAGTAATTTAGCTACTTTTAGGGTTTTCATGCATATCCTAACTATTTACGTACTATCAGAACACTTACCGCGCATACTTACCGAATTGGGCCCGTTGGCCCATGAACCCGATCTTTGGCCCATTAAGCCCAAATTATCAAAATGTATGAAATCGCGCGTACTGCAGTTTATTACTTTAGATTACCAAATATACAAACCCAACTATCTTACAAGCATTCGCACACTCGCAAATTCCCAAAATACCGACTTTTCGGCTTTTCGGCTTTTGCCAATCTAGTCTATGAGAGGGTGTCAGTTACACACCTGTTTGCGACGATATGCTGACGAGATCCACACACGAACTGCCTACAATTGGATTACTAACATGTTAATCTAACTATTCAAATATAAACTACGTATTAACCCCTTACAATATTCGGCCAACCACACCTACAGATCATAGTAAGCTTATAAGAAATCAATAAGCAACTCATTAACAAATTTTGTCAATGTTTACCACATAATCATAATTTCACTGCAAGCTGTCTTCCTGAGCAATAGTCACTAAATTATTTATAACTGGAGCTACGAAACTCCAAATCAAGTGCCGTTAATTTTCCCTGAAAATAGACTCATAAATCTTCTATCCATAAAATTTTCAAAATTTTTTGTTTAGCCAATCAATACCAGATTTTTCTCAAAGTTTCCCATGTTTCACTGTTTGACTAATCTGACCACCCTTCATTACGAATCAAATTTCTCATTGTACAGAATTTAAAATATGTTCTTGTTTATTTCATTAGAAACTAGACTCAATAAGCTTTAATTACATAGTTTATGCAGCTTCTAACTCATCTTCCACAATTTATGGTGATTTTCCAAAGTCACATTACTGCTGCTGTCCCAAGCAGATTTATTACCAAATCACTCTTTCACACCTAACTTGCATGCTTGTTATTTAAACATGTATATCACCAATCAATCATCACATATCTATGATTTTACTTAAGTATAATCTTCATTTCATCATTTTAAAGCACAACATGTTAGCTGATTTTTCCCTTTAACATCTAAGGCACATGCATGCTTATTTGTTTGGCTCAACTTCACCTATCTTCCATTTTTCATCAAAAGAACATGAAACAACAACCATTTCCTTCATTTTAATTCATGACTAAATGCTCACAACACAACTAAAAATCAAAATATACTTCAACAGTTAAGGTAGAATCAAGAAGAACTCATGAACCTCAAAATAGAAGCAAGGTACCAAGAACTTACCTTCAATTTTCCTCCTCCTAATGACCAAATGATGTGAGCTTGCCTACGAACCAAATGGAGAACGAACAAGAAGCTATTAAGCTGCCCATTGGTCCAATAACGCGAGCTAGAGCTAAACGATTTAAAGTTGCTATTTTAGCATTGGTGGAACGGATTGAGGAAAATGAAAGCAAAGAGCTTAAAGACGAGCTGAATATTTTCAACTTCTTTGAAGTTGAAATTCGTTCTAGCTAATTAAATTGCTGCTGGATTTTAAACCATTTAAATAAGCATTTAATTAAGTCTTATTACAGCTTATTAATATGTTTTTATTTAATATAAGTGTTTAATATGTCTTAATTTAGTTACATTAAAGATGTCTTGATTTCATTTAGTTTGTCTAAATTATTACATGTCTTAAATCTGTTCAACCGAATTTGTGTCATGCTTTATTAATATTTAAGTTGTTTCAATGTTAAATTCGGATGTTGACATTATGTATTTACTTAGTTCAGCTTAATTTGATTGAAATTAATTAAGTTCATGTGTGTTTTTAGGTACAGCCGAATTTGAAGATTCATTGGGCAGATTCATGCATGAAGATTCAATGGATGTGAAGATGCATGCATGTTGGGTTCAATGCACCAAATGATACATGCATGGACTATATTAAAGATGGTGTGCTGATTGTTGAAGTTCTCTAAGTGACCATTCGGCCAAAAGAGATGATTTTCCATTCTCCAAAGCTGCCATTTATTTCCTTCACATTGCTGGGTACATTGTGGCTATTCGGTTCATGATGTTCACACCTTATGGTCATTCAAAACCGTCCATTCACACTTCCAAATGACTGTTCAAGTTGCTAATTAATGATGGTAATTTTTCAGCAAGAGTTGCTTCATTATTGACCTTATTAAACTCCATTGGCCGAATGTAGCTGCTGCCAATTTTCCAAGTTCGTTGAAGCTCTTCTTTGGTCTATATTCAGCCGAACATTGATTCAAGACCATTCATGGATCTTAGCTCAAAATTAGTTCAATGTTTACTTAGTTTTTAAGTATTGAACTTGACTATTCGGCTACTAGTCACTTAAGCTATAAATAGTTCTTGAATTTCTTGTAAAAGGACTTTTTGCCAAATTTCTGAATGAAATATAATTTTAGTGAGAAATTCACTCTCTTTATTCTCCAAAGCTCAAATTGACTTATCTTCAACGAGTGGCGTCAATCTGACTTTGCTCGAACTTATCACCCATTGGTGTGGCGTTCTTCATACCGTAGGTTCCTATTTTGCTAAATAGAGGGTCTCGGTTTTTATCCTATTTCCATTTCTTTCTTTGAAACCTTAAGCCCGGGTCCTTATTTGATAATAAGGGTTCGATCTTGTTTCATCGAATTACCCAACAAACAACAACCCATCAAACTCCTTTGTTCCTAAAGCCATCCAACTTCAAACACCAAGACTTGAATTTGATTCAATTCCGACACTACCTAATTTCGATTGGGAAAGATTACGACTCGTCTTTACATCCGAAACGAGCTCGTATCACCAAATACTCAAGAGCTTTCTCCTCTCATTTCTCTTCTCTAACTTTCAGCTATGATGAACAAAGATGGACAAAACTTTGTTCTTTTCACCCCTTTTTTCTTTTAATAAAACTTCATATTTCATCCATTTAATTCTTTAATACAAAAGACATGAAATTCTTATCATGAAACATTTACCTAACCCATTATCATGAAACATTTACCTAACCCATTATCATGGAACATTTACCTAACCTATTATCATGAAACATTTACCTAACCTATTATCATGGAACATTTACCTAACCTATTATCAAGGAACATTTACCTAACTTATTATCAATTTGTATCAATTTGTACCATAAATTATGGATATCAAGTGTACATTTTGTCTATAACAACATGATGGCTGGCCACTTCATGTAAAATGGGAGGTTTGTCATGCAAATCCTCCTATTTTGCACTCCTATTTATTTGGCCACTTCAATTTAGCCTATAGCATTTTCAAACATTTTCACATAGGTCCTATTTCATAATTTCACCCCTTTTTTCTTATGGAACAAAAATTAACTAAAATTGTCGGGTTCTATCTTAAGTTTGGGCTTTCTAGAGGCCCACTAACATAATTAAACCTATGCCAACATTCACAGAATTCCCGAAAATTGGGGCGTTACAAAAACAGAGAAAAGTTTGCCTCACAAATTTGGCAGAATATCATTCAAAAATGTCCAAAAAGTAGTGTTCCTTCAGAAGGCTGGTTACATGAATTTATAGTGTCAAAAGGAAAGCTAGCTGAAAGGTCACTTTTAATGAAGCTAATAATGAGGCCTAATGAAAAGTCACAACTATAGAAATTCTATTCCAAGTAACTCCAGCCTTCAATGTGATTTACTTCTTCAATTAAGTTGCTTTCAAAGTCTTTTGAAGTCTCCATGAGCAACCGAAAAGACACCAGCTTCTTTGATGGAGAATTGAATGCATGTAGTGATTACTCATGAAGCAAACGGTTATGGAAGATGAAACAAAGTTGCTGCCTAATTTAAAGAAGAATAATGCTCTCCTTTAATTGATAGAAACAACTTCTTAATGATATTTAAAGCCTCTTTGTAACAACCCTCTCTTTTGTAACTGAAATCTCTTGAAAAGTCACCTTATTGAATGCATAACAGCCTTTAATAATAATAGATGGGAGCTAAAAAGTCACCTGCAATTAACACATGTAACCGTCACATTTATTCATTTATTAAGCTTAAAACAAATTAACAACTAACTTAAATAAATGAACTAACACTTATGCATCATTTATTCCAGCAACAAGTTTAACTAAGAGAAACATTATTAAATGAACTTAAATTCATGCATCAATAAATTATCCTAGGAACTAGATTATTTAAAGAAGCAACTATTAAATAAAGTTCAACAAAAACACTTATTAATTAAACTAAGATGAGTTGAATAAATGTCCAGCAACTCATTTATTAAACTAAGATGCGTAAATGCATGGTTTAAAATGCAAACTAAATGAACAAATGAGTTACTTAATGCAAGACTTAATTTAATGAAGCTGACTTAAACTAACATCAGAGTCACATAATGTATGACTTTATTAAATGCAGAACACATAATGCATGTCATAATTAAAATATGTATTTAATAAATAAGACATAATTAAAGACTAAAGCAACTAAGATAAATCAAGTCTTTATTCCAACAACATAAATGAATTTAAAGGTCTCATTTTGCATTTGGGCCCCTCGAGTTTAGGCCAATCTCGATGTCGTCGAGATGTACCGAAACATGACGCGACCAGGATCGCATCAAGATTCCTTACCTTTAAGCACTTGTGGTTGGATTCCACCATCAACCTTACCTTTTTCAATCAAATGGAAGCGTCTCACATTAGGGAAGTATTGCAAGAGGAAGATAACAAGAAAGAATCAAAATGGGAATCCTTTCGCTGAGAATAAGAGGACAGGTCTTCATACAGATGATGATGATCACTTCGAGATTGATTCTTCATGGATGGGTAACTTTGCGCATATGAAGAATTACTTGGGCCTTCTCATTCATCACCGTAATAGGCTTCAGACTCAAAACTTGTTTGACTTCGTCTCAAATTCTTTGATGAAGAAGATCCACGATATAGGTCTCTTCCCAAATAGTCATTGGACGATTGTTTTCTTGAAAGTCTTGAATCTATCCCTCGACTTGGTGAACTTTGCTCTCATTGGGTTCTTGCTCGATGATCTCGCTTTTCTTGGATAGGCTTGATATTTCGGTCGAGCATGCGCTCCATCTCTTTCAACAAATACTGAAATTCAAATTCTAAAAATTCTTTTTGCAACATGATTTAGAAAAAAAATGATTAAAATAGAAAGATGAAATCCTCACCACAAACCTCACTATTTCTCTCAAAAAGAAAATAATGGATGTGCACTCCATTCGTGTTTTCACTCATTTTAGGCTTTTTCAACACTCGAATGCACTCACACTCTCTAGCCTTTTACCGCTCGTACTTGCTCTCGTAACCTCGTATTTTGTTTCTTTGACTCGTCTTGGTGCTTTGAGGTCAGCTTCAAGGTGGTTACAAGGGTAAAATGTATTAGTGTAAGGGTAGGCTAAAAAGAATATTCTTTTCAGTGTAGTGTGGCATTTTAGGGGGTACAAAGATGATGAAATGAACACTTTGACGATTGGAACAATTGTATTAAACAGCAGAGAAGAGAAATAAGCACTTCACAATTTTTTTTATATTTCAAAGTTTTTTTTTATAACTTCAAAGTAATGCTATTACAATAGAAAAATGAAAATACAACTTGATAAAATATTTTTTTAATTTCATTTTTTTCACAATGAACCTATTTCAATCTTGGTACTAATGTCAGTACTTCTCGTTTTACAAGCTCTGATACAAAATGATGTGATCCAGCTTGGGTGATGGAGTCAAATTCACGGTGTGCCTGATTGTCTTCGAGAAGAGTCGTTCGTAAGAGGGCCTTAAGTGTAGAGATAGGCTTAATAGGCTTGATAGAAGCAAATGGGGTTCGAAAAGGGGTAAGTGTATGATACGATCACGGTTTCCCATAAGTCAAGTCCAAGCCAAGATCCGATGGTGCTACCTCAAGGGCCGATCACAAGGGCTCGTGCAAAACAATTTAAAGAAGCTGTTATAGCTTTAGTTCAGCATGTGTGGGATGATGTCAATGCTAGACCAATCGAACCAGTTAGTGGCCATTTTGGAAATCCATGCCGAACTTTTCTACAAGTTCAGTTCAGCTCACCGAGCTCACCTTCAGTTCAAGTTAGCTCCCATGTTGCTCCACACCAGTTCATTAGCTCGGGACCAGCTCATTATCAGCTCACGAGTTTAAGCTCAGCTCGGGTTTAGCTCATGAATTAACCATCAGCTCGTGGAGTTCACTTTGAATTCATTTGACTACTATTAAATTTTTAATTAATAAGTTCAATAATTAGTTAATTAATATCCTACATATTAAATTTAGTTCACATTAGTTATCTTAAGTATGTCTTAAAAGTGTTTATTGATGATAATTAAATTTGTCATAACCGAATTTAATGTTGATATTTGTGTTCACATTAGTTTGAATTTATTCTGTTCACATTTCTTGTAGAAACGCAATGGACATATGGAGATTAAAAGCAAGCATGAATTTTGAAGGTGCATGGACGGTTGGGGGACTTGAATCTCTTAGGTGCATGTTCGGCCAAGTGCATGTATGACCATATTCAATGTCTTTAAGGTTCATGAATGTTTCCATTCATGTATGGTGTGCTATCTCTTCATTCTCCAAGGTGACCATTCGGCCAAAGGACACTCACACATACATGAAGATAGCTTGGCCAATTAGCTTCCCCATGACTCTCCTTAATTCGTTCACACCTATGTTCACATGGAAAGACTATTCGGTTCACCTTGTTCACACTAGAAGACTTTTCAACATTCGGTTTCACACACATGATGGCCCTTGGAGTGTCCACAATTAATTCATACTTTTTGGCCAAACATTGCTTCATTTAACAAGGTTGGCTGAACCTCACAAGTGACCATTGGACATCATGCATTCACTTAGTGTTTTCTTGAGCATGAAGATTCATTCATTTCCTATTACCATAGCCGAATCTAGACATGCACATTAAGGGTCATTTTTCTAGAATTTTCTTTAATTAATATGTAAGCATGAAAGGCCAATCGGCTACCTAGACTTAGGCCTATAAATACTTGTTCAATTTCCATGTAAAGGACTTTTTGAAACTTTTGTTAATGTTATGCTGCCGAAATTGTGAGGCAAACTTTTCTTATATTTCGTTCAAAGATTCGTTTGGTGTTCCTAGCGTTCTAGTTGTGTCAGCCGTGTTCTTTGTCGTACCCGAACTTATCACTATTCGTAGTGTGGCATTCAACATACCGAGGTTCCATCTTGTTAGATAGTGGGTCGAGATTTCCCTTACCAAACCTATAACCGAACTCAAAAGGCTTAATCAACGGGTCGATACCATTTCAGTATTGGTTCTTGAAAGTACCTTTAGTAGTTCCAAACCTGTTCTCTTCTTTACTTAGTCGAACCTAAACCGACCAATTTGTTCATATCCTTTTGTTCCTACCCTTTCGTTCCTACCATTCCATTCGTACCCCTCTTTCTACTTTGACCATACCTTCAACTCAACTAAACCTAACGTAACTTCTCGTAGACGATCGGGCAATCTACATATGACTCGACTCTTCTCGAGACGGTTCGTATCATCTGGTATCAGAGCTACCTAAAATGAGAAGCTTAGACGTTCAAAGCGGAGCATTCCCGAGGTAAGTTCAGAAAAAAAAAGTAGAAAATTTTTTTTTCGTATACCGAAGTTTTCTCATTTCGATTAGTTTGTTATTGTTACTATAAAAACAAAAATCTATGCAGCCAAAGGAAAGAAAATCGTGTACAAAAGTGTTTTTATTGTATTTAGTTTGTCGATATAGTACAATAAAAAAAAGTTATACAAGTTACAAAAAATTCGAAAAAAAATTCGAAAAAAAAGTGATTTATGCAATTCAATTGTTATTTGATCGTCAAGCTTTGATCTGATATAGTTCCCGACCCTTCTTCTATTCTACTCTCCCTAATTCGCCACATTTTTTACCCAATTCCCTATTCTTTAGCCTACCCTATATCGAATACATCAATCACTTGTTATCCCTTTTGAACCAACCATCTAGACCAAGGACCGAGCCTTAACGAATCTGCTTACAAAATTACGAGAAAAGTCAAGAGAGGTAAAAGGCAAGAGAGCGTGACCGCATTCGAGGGGAGGTAAAAGCCGAACTAAGAGTGTAAACACGAGTGTGAGTGTCATCAAACTTCTTTCTTTCTGAGCGGATTGAGAGGATTTGTTTGTGAGGCTATCTTAAACGAATAGATGTCCCAAAATAGTGGACAAAACATGGAAGAACAACAAGGGCGACAACCCGTTAGAAACGTTCCAAATTTGCAAATGCAAGCCCTTTTGCATGAGATGGAACGATTACTTGATCGAAGGCTTAATCCTCTTGAAGATCGACTCTACCAAGTCGAGGCCCAAAGACAACGCGATGAATATCCTGAAGTTGCTAGGCAAAGACGTGAAGGGCCCAATCAACGACGAAGACAACCAAAGGTTCAAGATGATGATATTAATGAAAATAGTGAAGATGAAAGCGATCACGAGTCTAACATAAGCCTAGAAAGGAGACATCCCCGAAACCGTGGACAAGTAGATCGAAGGCAGGAAGATGATGACTTGAAGAATATCAAACTCTCCATTCCTCCTTTCCAAGGTAAATCTGATCTCGAGGCGTACCTTGAGTGGGAGAAAAAAATCGAACTAGTGTTCGAATGTCATAACTACTCTAAAAATAAGAAAGTCAAACTCACCGCAATTGAGTTTTCAAATTACGCAATGATATGGTGGGATCATTTGACCACTAGTCAGAGGCGTAACGGGGAGCATCCCATTTCCATTTGGACCGAAATGAAGGCGGTTATGCAACGACGATTCATTCCATCCTACTATCATCGGGAGTTGCATCAAAAACTCCAAAATCTCATCCAAGGGACGAAGAGTGTGGAAGATTATTATAAAGAAATGGAAGTGGCTATGATCCGTGCCGATATACAAGAAGATCGAGAAGCCACAATGGCTCGCTTTCTAGCGGGACTTAATCGAGAGATTGCAAATGTCGTAGAACTGCAACATTACATTGAGGTTGTGGACATGGTCCACATGGCTATCAAAGTGGAGAAGCAGTTGAAGCGAAAAGGTACCACCCGAGCCTATCCTAACACCAATCCTTCTAAATGGGGCCAAAGCACAAGCAAGGGTTTTCCAACAAATCGAACGAAGGATTCTTCAACAATATCTAAGGCGAATAAGCCTATTGCCGAGTCAAGTAAAGGTAAGGCTCCTGAAAGTTCCACCGCCCGTTCAAGGGACATAAAGTGCTTCAAGTGTCTTGGTCGTGGACATATAGCGAGTCAGTGCCCGAATAGACGTACCATGGTGATAAGGGCCGACGGTGAGATTGAAACGGAGGACGAGGAAGAGAACGATCCTGAATCAAATTCCAAAGTTGAGGAGGACTTAGAACAACCTGTTTAAGGTGAGTTACTTGTCGTCAAGTGAAGCCTAAGTGATACGATCCGCCTCGGGGTGAGTCGAGTCGTATGTGAGTTTGCCCGATTGTCTACGAAGAAGTAGCGTTCGATTTGTTCAAAAGGATGTTTTAACGTAAATAATGGCGGAAGCTATGTAAAAGGATTCAAAGATGGGTTTATGGATATGAAGTTTATGTAGATGGATTTATGGATATAAAGTTTTTGTAGGTTTGGTTATAATGAAACGAAAAGATGGAATGGAATGGAAATGAAAATGATCTAAAAAACAAACACGAACCAATATTAGAAAATATTGACCCAAATGTTTATAAGTTTTCAAGGTGGTCAGATGGAGAATATGAGAATCTCGACCCGCTACTTAGAAATGTAGGAACCTTGGTATGTTTGAACGCCACACTATGAGTAGTGATAAGTTCGGTTTTCAACGAAGAAAATGGATGACACAACTAGAACACTAGGTAGCCAACAAATCTCTGAACGAAAATAGAGAAAAGTTTGCCTCACAAATTTGGCAGAATATCGTTAACAAAAATATTCCAAAAAAAAGTAGTCTCCCTTCAAAAGGCTGGTTACATGAATTTATAGTGTCAAAAGGAAAGCTAGCTGAAAGGTCACTTTTAATGAAGCTAATAATGAGGCCTAATGAAAAGTCACAACTATAAAAATTCTATTCCAAGTAACTCCAGCCATCAATTTGATTTACTTCTTCAATTAAGTTGCTTTCAAAGTCTTTTGAAGTCTCCATGAGCAACCGAAAAGACACCAGCTTCTTTGATGGAGAATTGAGTGCATGTAGTGATTATTCATGAAGCAAACGGTTATGGAAGATGAAACAAAGTTGCTGCCTAATTTAAAGAAGAATAATGCTCTCCTTTAATTGATAGAAACAACTTCTTAATGATATTTAAAGCCTCTTTGTAACAACCCTCTCTTTTGTAACTGAAATCTCTTGAAAAGTCACCTTATTGAATGCATAACAGCCTTTAATAATAATAGATGGGAGCTAAAAAGTCACCTGCAATTAACACATGTAACCGTCACATTTATTCATTTATTAAGCTTAAAACAAATTAACAACTAACTTAAAATAAATGAACTAACACTTATGCATCATTTATTCCAGCAACAAGTTTAATTAAGAGAAGCATTATTAAATGAACTTAAATTCATGCATCAATAAATTATCCTAGGAACTAGATTATTTAAAGAAGCAACTATTAAATAAAGTTCAACAAAAACACTTATTAATTAAACTAAGATGAGTTGAATAAATGTCCAGCAACTCATTTATTAAACTAAGATGCGTAAATGCATGGTTTAAAATGCAAACTAAATGAGCAAATGAGTTACTTAATGCAAGACTTAATTTAATGAAGCTGACTTAAACTAACATCGGAGTCACATAATGTATGACTTTATTAAATGCAGAACACATAATGCATGTCATAATTAAAATATGTATTTAATAAATAAGACATAATTAAAGACTAAAGTAACTAAGATAAATCAAGTCTTTATTCCAACAGCATAAATGAATTTAAAGGTCTCATTTTGCATTTGGGCCTCTCGAGTTTAGGCCAATCTCGATGTCGTCGAGATGTACCGAAACATGATGCGACCGGGATCGCATCATACCCCTCTTCTTGAAGATGATTTGTCCTCAAATCGGGCCATTTTCTCAAAAAAATTCTCAGGATCACAAATCAGCCCTCCCTCTTTAAGAGGGTACCACCTCACATTGTCACTTACAAAAGAATAAAACAAGTTAGTGATACAATGAAGGTTAAACCAGGAGGAACTTTCTGAAATTTTATTCACAGCTTGACACAAGAAAATATTATCATCATCATAAAGACAAGGAGTAATAAAATGATGAATCAAGAATGAAGAATTCCTTTTCGAAGTCTTGGTGCATACTTGAGCACTTGATCGATTGCCGAATTCAAAATAATTGACAAGTTTTACCTTTGCAAGTTGGATATTCAAATTTGGTAATAGAGCATGCATATAAATAAAACACTCATACATCACAAGTTTTATGTGCACAGCCTTGTTTAAACATGTGTTTTTTCCATAGATCAAAGAATGCACATCAACGACACAACCATTGTTAGTAATGTTCTCATCATTTTCAAACCATCCATTACTAAAAAAAAAGAATAAACCTCATCAAGGTACGAATGCGTTTCAGAAACCAAAACATCAACAATGTTTCCATCAACATTCAAAGGGGGTGGTTGAATCTTAAAAGATTCAGAAAACTCACCTTGTTTTCCCATATGAATGAATGAATGTGGATCGGTTTGAGCAGTACCTTTTTCAATCAAGTAAACCTCCTCTCTTCGGAAAGATAGTAAAGTCGTTGCTCTTTACTTGAACTAACCTGAAATGTAGGAGAAATACAAGAACAACTCACGTTTCTTAAAGTATCACCTTCACGAAAAGTAAAGGGGTTAGTGACACTGTAGATGTTCAACTTTAAGGGACATGCTGAAACAATGCCAGGATAAAAAATATGAGTTGGCCTTACCTTTTTAAATGACACAAGAAATTTATGGATAGCCAAATAAAATGATCAAGGAATGATTTTATATTGTATTCATAATTTTTAAATTTCGCTCCCTTAGTCAAAAGCCAAGCATCAATCAAACAAAAATTGGTCGCACAAAATTTGGAATGCTTGAATTTTTCACATATCGAACCAAAATAGCAAATTCTAGGTTTAAACACATAAGTTTGTTCACTTGCTAGAAAATGCAACAAAGGTTTCATGCGTGTCATGATTTCAAACATGCTGATCCAAAAGAATTTGTGCATATACAAAAACAAATAATCCAAACTCCTTACATTCATCAGGACAGATGGGCATAAATTTAAAGATTTTGCACAAGGCAGTAGTTGATTCACATAATCACCACAATCAAACAACTTAAATGTCTTTCGTGAAGAATCGTTCCATGTAAGATGATATTATGTGCTTGCCGATTTAATCGGACGTCATCAACAAGTTTTACACCACAAAACAACTCAAGAGAACACTGCCTCATACTTCCTCTTAGAATGGACTTATCAACCACAAACAAAGAATAAGGGTTAATTAAATCAAAATAAGGGGATCTTTTATAAATTAAGCCATCGAAAATTTTACCGACAACTTTCAAACCTGTTTGCCGTGGCTCGATTTCTAAAGATTCCTTATCTTTGAATACTTGCGGTTGGATTTTATCTTCAACCTTTCCTTTTCTGATCATACAAAAGCATCTCTCATCGGGAAAGTATTGAAGTTGAAGTTCGTCACACGGATTGTTAGGAACCTGAAAAGAAGAGGTAAGACGAGAAGAATTCACAGATTGGTTAGTGGAAACAACACTCTCTTTTTCTTGCCCTCTATCAACTTTTTCTTTCATTTCTTTTTCTTCAAGAACAATTGTTTCTTCCACGCTTTCTTTTTGCTCACTCTCTTTTTCAACTTTACTTTCTTGCACACACTCTTTTTCTTTTTCGCTTCTCTTGATTTCTTTTAGAATCCACTCATTTTCTCTCATGATCATCTTTTGCCTCTCTTTTCTTTCTCTCTCTTTTTGTTCTTTTTCTTTTTCAACGGCTTTTTCAATGACTTTCTCAATCTCTTTCAAGAATCTCTCATTTTCTCTCTTACTCGCCTCTTGCCTTTCTTTCATTTCTTTTTCTCTCATTTTTTCTTTACAACTGAAGATAATACAAGTGAATCAGCATGATAAGTATTTTGTTCGAAAAATGTGAAATCATTTAGATAGAGTTCACGATCAATTCTTCGAGAATGAGTCTTCGTGGATGCATACGAAGAGTTACTTGGGCTCCCTCGTTCGTTATCTCGAAAGACCTTAGACTCGAAGCTTTCTTTCTTTCTACTCGAATTTCTTGTCGAATAGGTATCACGATAGAAATCTCTTCTCGAGTAGTCATCAGATGTATGTCTCCGTGATGTTCTTGACTGCTTTTTCTGACTTGGAACAATTTGCTTTCGTTGAACTCTTGCTCGATGGTCTAGCTTTTCTTGGACAGGCTTGATTTTTTGATCGAGCATGAACTCCATCTCTTTCAATAAATATTGAAATTCAAAGGCTGAAAACTCTTCTCGAGACATGATTAATAGATGAAAAGAAAAATGAATAAAACAAAACAGAAAATGAATACCTTACCACAAACCTCACTAGTCACTCACAATAAAATTTGAATGGCACTCACACTCGTGTTTGCACTCAAGATCGGCTTTTTCAACACTCTAATGCTCTCACAACACTCGTGCCTTTTACCTCTCTTTACCTTTCTCGTGATTTTGTAAGCAGATTCACCAAGGCTTAACCTTAGTCTAGGTGGTCGGTTTCAAATGGGTAACAAGGGATGATGTGATTTACAACTGGGTAGGCTTACAAGAAAGAGAATAATTCGGGTATAGTGTGGCGAAAAGGTCAAGGATAGAAGTGGATGAGAGGGTAAAGGTTTTAGGATTGAAAAATGGAGAAGAAGTAAAACTATGTTCAAATTTTCAGATTTTATTTTTTTTTTCAGAATTTTTGTTTGAAATTTTTTTCATTTTTTTCGTTTTTTTTAAACTTACTTGATGAGTCACAGACTATTCCTGGAGTAATTTTGAATGCTCGTACTCCTCATTTTTGTAGCTCTGATACCAAATGATACATCCGCCTCGAGGTGAGTCGAGTCATATGTGAGTTTGCCCGATCGTCTACGAAGAAGTAGTGTTCGATTTGTTCAAAAGAATCTTTTAACGTAAATAATGGCGAAAGCTATGTAAAAGGATTCAAAGATGGGTTTATGGATATAAAGTTTATGTAGATGGATTTATGGATATAAAGTTTTTGTAGGTTTGGTTATAATGAAATGAAAAGATGGACTGGAATGGAAATGAAAATGATCTCGAAAACAGACACGAACCAATATTAGAAAATATTGACCCAAATGTTTATAAGTTTTCAAGGTGGTCAAATGGAGAATATTAGAACCTCGACCCGCTACTTAGCAAAGTAGGAACCTTGGTATGTTTGAACGCCACACTACGAGTACTGATAAGTTCGATTTTCAATGAAGAAAATGGATGACACAACTAGAACACTAGGTAGCCAACAAATCTTTGAACGAAAACAGAGAAAAGTTTGCCTCACAAATTTGGCAGAATATCATTAACAAAAATATTCCAAAAAAAGTAGTCTCCCTTCAAAAGGCTGGTTACATGAATTTATAGTGTCAAAAGGAAAGCTAGCTGAAAGGTCACTTTTAATGAAGCTAATAATGAGGCCTAATGAAAAGTCACAACTATAGAAATTCTATTCCAAGTAACTCCAGCCTTCAATTTGATTTACTTCTTCAATTAAGTTGCTTTCAAAGTCTTTTGAAGTCTCCATGAGCAACCGAAAAGACACCAGCTTCTTTGATGGAGAATTGAATGCATGTAGTGATTATTCATGAAGCAAACGGTTATGGAAGATGAAACAAAGTTGCTGCCTAATTTAAAGAAGAATAATGCTCTCCTTTAATTGACAGAAACAACTTCTTAATGATATTTAAAGCCTCTTTGTAACAACCCTCTCTTTTGTAACTGAAATCTCTTGAAAAGTCACCTTATTGAATGCATAACAGCCTTTAATAATAATAGATGGGAGCTAAAAAGTCACCTGCAATTAACACATGTAACCGTCACATTTATTCATTTATTAAGCTTAAAACAAATTAACAACTAACTTAAATAAATGAACTAACACTTATGCATCATTTATTCCAGCAACAAGTTTAATTAAGAGAAGCATTATTAAATGAACTTAATTCATGCATCAATAAATTATCCTAGGAACTAGATTATTTAAAGAAGCAACTATTAAATAAAGTTCAACAAAAACAATTATTAATTAAACTAAGATGAGTTGAATAAATGTCCAGCAACTCATTTATTAAACTAAGATGCTTAAATGCATGGTTTAAAATGTAAACTAAATGAAAAAATGAGTTACTTAATGCAAGACTTAATTTAATGAAGCTGACTTAAACTAACATCGGAGTCACATAATGTATGACTTTATTAAATGCAGAACACATAATGCATGTCATAATTAAAATATGTATCTAATAAATAAGACATAATTAAAGACTAAAGTAACTAAGATAAATCAAGTCTTTATTCCAACAGCATAAATGAATTTAAAGGTCTCATTTTCCACTTGGGCCCCTCGATTTTAGGCCAATCTCGATGTCGTCGAGATGTACCGAAACATGATGTGACCGGGATTGCATCACTAAGTCTTCAAAGTGTGGAGGACGAACAACAACGTGAGAACATTTTTCATTCGAGATGTCAAGTGCAAGGGAAAGTGTTAGCATCATAATCGATGGAGGGAGTTGCACAAACGTGGCAAGCACCCTCATGGAAGAAAAGTTAGGGCTGTCAACCACCAAGCACCCGAATCCATACAAGCTTCAGTGGCTTAACGATGGCGGTGAACTCAAAGTGACAAAACAAGTCCTAGTGTCCTTTAGCATCGGGAAGTATTCTGATGAAGTATTATGCGATGTAGTGCCGATGCACGCGGGCCATTTACTTCTAGGACGACCATGGCAGTTCGACCGACGGGTGATGCATGATGGTTACACTAATAGATACTCCTTCAAACATCTTGGCAAGAATGTGACACTTGCACCCCTCACTCCGAAGCAAGTGTACGAGGATCAACAAAAACTTAAACTTTCAGTGGAATAAGCGAGAGAAAAAGAAAAGAGTGCAAAAGAGAAAATTAAGGAAAAATAGAGAGAAAAGACTAAAAATGCGAGAGAAAATGAAAAGAAACAAAAACAAGTAAAAAGTGGAGAGGAAAAAGAAAGTGAGGAATGTTTTCACTAACCAAGATATGAATTTTTCTTGTGTTGCTACTTTTCAGGTTCCCGAAAGACCGAAAGATAACTTTCAACTTCAATACCTCTCAAATGAAAGACGCTTTAATACGATCAACTTAGGCAAAGATGAAATCACACTACATGATCCCGAAGGTAAGCGAGGTAAGGAAATTTTAGAAACCGAGTCCAGTGTAGATTTGAAAATTATTGATAAAACTTTTGGTGACTTAGTTCTTAAAAGATCCCCTCATTTTGATCCGATTAATTGTTACTCTTCGATTGTGGTTGATAAAGTCATTATGAAAAGAAACATGATTTGTTATTCTCTTGATTTACCTTGTGTAAAATCCTCGAATTTGTCCAAATCCGTTTTGGAGAATAAGGTAACGAAATTTTCCAAATTTGTTTTCAATTTATATTCGTGCCTTAAACAGTTTATGTGGTTGTACATGAAGTCTGAGTTCCATTTGACAAAGGTTAACTCAACAACGGAGATTCGACTACACTATGCCCCCGTGAGCGAAGGTTTGTTTTAAATGAAAAAGGTAAAATCGACCCTTATTCTTTTGCTTATCAAGGTAAGATGCTTGAAACCTTTGAAACACTTTTGTACTCCTCAGATAGTGATAAAGATCATGTTGATGAACAATTAGATCGAAACGTGCTTGACTGTCCTATTTTATTTATTGATGATCTATCTGTTTTGATGGTTGATAAAAAGATTCTTGTTTTTGATAATGCATGTGTGAGTGAATCTATAGACCGTCGATTAATGCATGGTATGATTATGCAACTATGTGAACCATGTGAATCTTTTCAAATACCTACTTGTGACGATTATGTTTACCATTTGATTTATTACTCGCAATTTATTCATGGTTTGTGGGAACAATTTGAGACGACTGAATGCCTTAAAACATGTCCATCTTTTGACGAGGCAGTGGCGAGTAAATTAGATTGTTTGCATGGTAATCTGAATCTGTCCATTCACATGCGTTATACCTGTTCTGTTATGCTTATGATTGGACTACAAGCTTGTTTCCGTTGCTATTTACTATCTCATGGCTATTCTTTTCAGTGGACTCAATTGCCATTAGTCCCGTTCGATAGAGGAAAGTCGAGTTCATTTGATTTTTCAGATTCGAGGACGAATCTTTTTGAGGAAGGGGGGAATGATACGAGTCACAAAGGCCCAACCCAAGCTCAAGAAGGTGATGGGCTCAAATCAAGAAAATCAAGATTCACTTTCTTGTTTTCAAGAAAATCAAGAAACCGAATCTTGGCCCAATTATGCTGTTCGAAGAGATTTCAAGAATCAAGAAAATCAAGATTTCAAATCTTGGAAATCTTGGTCCAAGAAACCAAATCTTGCAGCCAACATGCATTGGATCTCCGTTACGAGCATCAACGACCTAATTTCGGAAGGAGATGGATCACAAGCCCAAATTCTTGAAGGCGAGGCCCAATAACCAAAATCCAGCCCAATCAAGAAATTTCTTCATACTTAGTTGAAAATCAGGCCAAAATGTCAAAGGGCCCAATTTGTAAACATCTTACTTATTTAATTTAATTTTTTAATCTTTAGGAGCATTACATGTAAAATTCGGCCCAAAACAGCCCATATAAGTGCATGGCCGAATTTACCTTGTTATTTTATTAATTAGGTTTAATTTTTTATTAGTTACTTGTGAGATTAGGATTTGTTGGAAGCCTATATAAACATTGGCCAGCCACCCTTTGTAAAAACATCTTATTATTATTTTTTCTATCAAATTTCAGATTTGTTGAGTGCAGAATTTTCTTTGGGGTTTTCTCCAAGAATTCTCTCTTGAGCTTTCTTTAGAAGTTGTTTTAACAATCTTTTGATTGTGGGAGCCATCTTCAACCTTCTTCTTGCCATCGATATTCTTTGGAGGGGAGATTAGAGCCGTTTGAAGAGATTTGTGAAATCTTTTGGGATTTCAAGGATCTTTAGGACTTATCCTTTAATTTTTGCTGTTCAATTTCTTTTATTTAATTCTACTTGTGCCGAATCTCAATTCTAATCTATTTGCTGTTTTATTTGTGTTTCCAGCCCTCGTTTATCTTAAAAAATTGATCAATTTCACTTTTTGCTGGAGTTCGACAATCAGCCCTAAATCCCCAAATTCTAGGGTTCTTGCCGAATGCACACTTATTCTTCTTGGGTGAATTTGGTTGTGGAAACTTAGGGGAAACTTTTGTGGTGGTCAATTGAGCAGATCGCCCTCGCTTTCTCAGCCTCAATAGCCGTTTTATGCCTTCAATTTCTTTCTTTCTCATTGACGCATAAACCCTAATTTGTTTCAAGAAATTCTGGTCGATCTAATTTGTTTGCTGATTTGGTGTTCTTTGACAGATTCGGCTTGTGGGAGTTCATTCTTGGGAATCAATTTCGTGTTATTTGTTTCAAGAAACCTCTTTCATAAGTGTTTCGTTCCTTGATTAGATCTTGCTGATTTTTAGGGTTCTTATTCCAGATTTTAATTTTCCAGATTTAATCTCGTTCTTTGTTTGATTTCAGATCTGTTCGTTTAGAGCTTTCGTAGGAGTTTCCCGTGACTTGGCAACTCGATCTTGGTCCGCGCGCAACCCTGTATCATTTGGTATCAGATTTTGGGCGTTTTGGGTGTTCTTGGTTGATTTCTAAACTGATCTCTATTTTTTAAAGCATAAACAGCAGTTTTACCCAGAAAAATTGTTCAAAAAAAATTCATTTGAGTGGGTAAACGTTGTCCGATTGATCTGAAATTTGACATACATGTTTTTGGCACTGTTATTGAATATAAAAAAATTATTCCCACAAAAAAATCAGTCAAAAAAGTCAAAAAAATAAAAAAAGACGAAATTCAATAAAAATTTAAAAAAAGACTCAGCGGGTTGAATTTGGTGCCCAAAATTTCCAGATCAAAAATTCAATATATAAGGACACTTCAGATTTAATTTCGTGATTTTTGGAGATTGGGAACACCTCGAACGAAGTTGTCAAGTTACTCCGCAGTTTTTCGGGTTTTCTGTTTTCAGCAATTTTTATTGATTCTTAGCTGTAGGTTTTCATTTGTTTGCCTTTATTTTTCCTTTACACTATCTAACACCTTCTTGTTTCTTGTGTTAGTAGGATTTTTAAAGTGTGCACAATTCTTCCTTGGTGCAACACAAATCAGTTGGTGTCTCGTCCGTTTTTGGCATCCTAGTGCAAATTAGGATTCTTTGGTAGTTTGGTTCACACTATCTAATTGGTTGATATAAACTCTAATAAAGAACTCACAAGATTGAATTCTACCTCATTGAGAATTTGAATTTTCTTTTTGAGTGATTAACGGTGAGGTTTGCTAACTTTTATTTTTGAGTGTTGAGTATTTATTTTTTACAGGTTTTTGAAAATGTCTAAAGGTGATAATAATGAGGTCATATTTAAAAGATTCCAACAATAGTTGGACGAACAGGCTGCTGCACTTCGAGCGTTGACTGCTACTATCAATAAGGTGTGGTTGAATCAAGAGCCTCAATATCGAGATCAAATTAAAGACGATGTGGATAACCAGCCTCCTGCTCATAGGCGCGCTCCTCGGCGTGTCCCTAGAACTGATTATGATCTTCATGATCGTGGACAACCCTCTTTTGCAAAACCAAAGAGCGAGCAGCAACGAGAACATCTCTTTCATACTCGCTGCCATGTACAAGGTAAGCTTTGTACAGTTATTATTGATGGTGAAAGTTGCTCGAACGTAGCCAGCACGACGATGGTGGTAAAGCTTTGCTTAACCACTACCAAGCATCCACGACCTTATGATACAGCCACGCCTCAAGTCCAACCTAGCTCGAGCAAGGAGCCTTTGGAGCTGCCTCAAGGTCCAATCACCCGATCACGAGCTAAACAATTCAAGGAGGCTGTTTCGGCCTTAGTAGATCAAGTTTGGGGCGAGACTTTGGTTGGACGCATTGATGAAGCTTGGACAAACTCGATGAGCCTTCCTTGCACTTTGTTACGAGCTGAATTAAGCTCCACTTCAGCTCATTAAATTCGAACCAGCTCAAAATTAGCTCAAAATAACTTAGTCAATCATATAGTAGCTGAAATAATTAATTGAGTTAGTTAAATTAGTTATTTACAAGCTTAATTAATTTTCGTTATTAAATTGGTCTTAAATCTG
Source organism: Gossypium hirsutum (assembly GCF_007990345.1). Classification (NCBI taxonomy): domain Eukaryota; kingdom Viridiplantae; phylum Streptophyta; class Magnoliopsida; order Malvales; family Malvaceae; genus Gossypium; species Gossypium hirsutum. The sequence continues at coordinate 41,185,918 of NC_053426.1, read as the reverse complement.
GTCAAACTTAATTATGCATGATTAATTGTGTTTTCTTATATGTTATTAAGTCAAATTAAATTCCTACAGCTCATAAATAAGTCTTAATACATGTTTTAATGTGTCTTGTCCAAACTGAATTAATTAGACTTAGTTTAATTAATTGAGTTTTGTTTTAATTATTTGGATTAATGTTGTCTAAATTTCGTTTTTAATATGATTCAGCTGAATAATGATCAACTAAATTCATTTGTTCATGTTGTGTAGGTTGGCCGAATGTGGGTGGAAGCATTTAAGCTAGGTGCATGCATCATAGGTTCAATGAATGTGGCGTTACATGCATGAGGAATGTTCAGCTGATTTTAAATGATTCAAGAACCAGCATAATGCCGTTCACACATGAAGTTCACACTCTTGGCTTTTCGGTTTTGGAATGTTCACACACAAAGACTCTTTGAAACCGAGTGTTCACACTTCATTTGGCCATTCAAATCCCTTTAATGGCTGGTCACTTTTCAGCAAAAGCTACAAATTAAATGAGCTTATTTATGCACATTGACCGAATCTAGCCCTCCATGCACCATTCAAGTTGTCCAAGGTTCAATGTGAATTCTAGAAGCTTTCCAAGTTCAGCCGAACCTAGCCAAGCCATTGAAGAATTCATTAGCTTAGTTTTTAAGAAAATGTATGTGACTATCCGGCTAACTTAGTTGCTGATTATAAATAGCTGAAATTTCATTTTGTAAAGGACTTTTTGACATTTTTAAGTAACGAATTGCTGCCAAATTTGTGAGGCATTTTCTCTCAAATTTCGTTCGGGACCCGTAAGACTTATCTAGCTTCTAGTGGCGTCTTTCTGAGTCTTTCTTTCGAACTTATCACTCCCTAAACCCGAGTGTGGCGTTCACCTTTGATACCTTTGGTTCATACTTTACTAAGTATCGGGTCAAGGTCCTTATCAACCATTTCCAACTCAATTTGGTCCTATAAGTTTCGGGTCGACACTTTTCTTTAGTGTTGGTTTCACTCTTGACCTTTTTGAACTAATACGAGCTCGTTTCGTATGAAATAACGAGTCGTAATATTTCCCGATCAAAATTAGGTAGTGTCGGCCTTGAAATAAATTCAAGTCTTGGTGTTTAAAATTAAATGGCTTTGGAAAACGAGGGAGTTTGATGGAATGTTGTTTGCTGGATATTTCAATGAAAACAAGTCGAACCCTTATTAGCAAATAAGGACCCGGGGCTTAAGGTTTCAAAGAAAGAAAGGATTTTGGGATAAAACCGAGACCCTCTATTTAGCAAAATAGGAACCTACAGTATGAAGAACGCCACACCAATGGTGATAAGTTCGAAACAAAGTCAGATTGGCGCCACTTGTTGAAGATAAGTCAATTTGAGCTTTGGAGAATAAAGAGAGTGAATTGCCTCACTAAAATGATATTTCATTCAGAAATTTGTCAAAAGTCCTTTTACAAGAAAATGAGTAACTATTTATAGCCTAATGCCTAATAGCCGAATGGACATATTCTAGACTTAGTTTCTAAGCAAACATTGAACAAAAATGGCCAATGTAGGTTCGGCTGAATGGTGACCATACATGAAGCTTCCATATTAAGCAAATGAATCTTGGGAATGCATGTAGCAGCTACATTCAGCTGATGAGCTTAATTGATCATTCAAAAGGCAACTCTTGCTGAAAAATTATCAATAATAAAGAGGGCACTTGAACAGCCACATTAGGTGTGAATGGACGGTTTTGAAGAGCCTTAAAATGTGAACACCAAGAACCGAATGGCCAAAATGTATCCAGCAATGTGAAGGAAATAATGGCAGCTTGAAAAACTATCTCTTTAGCCGAATGGTCACTTAGAGAACTTCAATAATCAGCACACCATTTTTAATGTAGTTCATGCATGTATCATTAGGTGCATTGAATCCAACATGCATGCATCTTGCACACCACATTCAGCCAACCTTCCCATGCATCTTCCACATTCGGCTGAACCTAAATAAAACAAATGAACCTCATTAATTTAACTCAATTCAGCTGAACATAATATGAACATACTAATTAACATTAAGCCGAATTAAATATGTACTAAACAAGACACATTAATTCGGCTGAACATAGTTAATTCATGTAATATATTCAAACAAATTAAATGACATCTAGACACCTTTAATTCAACCAAATCAACATATTAAACACTTGTAATAAATTAAGACATATTTAAAAGCTGTAATGAAACTTATTTAAATGCTTATTTAAATGGTCTAAAATTCCAGCAGCAAATTAATTAGCTAGAACGAAATTCAGCTTCAAAGAAGTTGAATATGTTCAGCTCGTTTTTAAACTCCTTGCTATCATTTTCCTCAACCCGTTCCACCATTGCTAAAATAGCATCTTTGAATCGTTTAGCTCTAGCTCGCGTTATTGGACCAATGGGCAGCTTAATGGCTTCTTGTTCGTTCTCCATTTGGTTCGTAGGCAAGCTCACATCATTCCCCTCCTCTTCAGAACGATTTGCCCTCAAATCGGAATCTGCATCAAACGGAGACAAATCAGAAACGTTAAAAGTCGCGCTAACATTATATTCACCAGGCAAGTCCAATTTATAGGAGTTATCATTAATTCGCTCAAGGACTTGAAACGGTCCATCCCCTCTCGGAAGAAGTTTGGATCGCCTTTGCATAGGAAATCTCTCCTTGCGCATATGCAACCAAACCCAATCTCCCGGTTCGAACACAACTCGCTTACGACCTTTGTTAGCATGTTGCTCATAGTTCTTGGTCTTGGCCTCAATATTGTCTCAAACCCGTTGGTGCAATTGCTTGACGAAATCAGCTTTGAGCTTCCCATCTACATGAACAAGTTGATTAGAAGGCAATGGCAATAAATCAAGTGGAGTTAATGGATTGAAACCATAGACAATTTCAAAAGGAGAAAATTTGGTAGCTGAATGAACAACTCGATTATACGCAAACTCCACATGTGGTAAGCATTCTTCCCAAGCCTTCACATTCTTCCGAATAATAGCTCGAAGCAATGTAGACAGAATCCGGTTGACCACTTCGGTTTGGCCGTCCGTTTGCGGATGGCAAGTGGTTGAAAACAGCAACTTCGTTCCAAGACGCCCCCATAGTGTCCTCCAAAAATGGCTAAGGAATTTTGCGTCTCGGTCGGACACGATCGTTCTAGGCATGCCATGCAACCTGACCACCTCTTTGAAAAATAAGTTAGCAATATTAACGGCATAGTTTTATAACATGCTATAAAATGGGCCATTTTTGAGAACCTATCTACAACCACAAATATTGAATCTCGGCCATTCTTACTCCTAGGTAAACCTAGCACGAAATCCATGGAGATATCAGACCAAGGGGTTTCGGGAATAGGTAATGGCTTATACAAACCGTGGGGCTTAATTCGTGACTTATCCCGTTTGCACGCAATGCATCTATTACAAAATCGTTCGACATCTCGTCGCATCTTGGGCCAAAAGAAATGTTCGTGCAATGTAGCTAATGTCTTAGCAACACCAAAGTGCCTGATACGGGGTTACGCGCGGACCAAGATCGAGTTGCCAAGTCACGAGAAACTCCTACGAAAACCCTAAACAATTAGATCTGAAACGAAACAGAAAATTAAAAGATTAGATTTTTGAATTTTCAGATCTGAAATAAAATCCCCAAATCAGCAAAGAATCAAATTGAGAATAGAAATAAGTGTTAGGGTTCTTGAAACCCTCAAGGAGATTGTGATTCTGCCCAAGTGAACACCAAGATAGTTTTCCCCAAATTTCGACAATCTAATTTCACCCAAAAAGAGTATGGAAAAACCCTAGAAATTGGGGATTTTTGGGCTGATTCCTTAAGATAGAAAAAGGCTGAAAACACAATAAGAACAGAAAATAGATTAGATAATGATTCAGCACAAGTAGAAATAAAGAAAGAATTGACAGTAAGAAATTAAAATATAAGTCCTAAGAAGCCTTGAAATCTCGAAAGATCTCACAACTCCCTTCAAACGGCTCTAATCTCCCCTCCAAAGAATATCAATGGCAAGAAGAAGGTTGAAGATGGCTCCCACAATCAAAAAGATTGTTAAAACAACTTCTAAAGAAAACTCAAGAGAGAAATCTTGGAGAAAACTCAAAGAAAATTCTGCTCTCAACAAATCTGAAATTTTAATAATAATGATAAGTGTTTAACAAGGTGGACAGCCATGCCTTTAAATAGGCCTTATAACTAGTCCTAATCTAATTAGAAAACTAAAATAAAAAAAACTCCTAATTATTTTAATATGGAAATTCGGTCAAAGGTCATTTTATCTGGGACTCTTGGACTGAATATTGACATAAAAATTTAAACTAAGTAAATAAATAAATAAATAAATAAAAATAAAAATAAAAATAAAACTTTACAACTTGGGCCACTTTGACAATTTGGCCTGATTTTCAACTAAGTATGGATGGATTTCTTGATTGGGCTGGGAATTTGCTTATTGGGCCTCGCCTTCAAGAATTTGGGCTTTTGTGACTCGTATCATTCCCCCCTTCCTCAAAAAGATTCATCCTCGAATCTGAAAAATCAAATGAACTCGACTTTCCTCTATCGAACGGGACTAATGGCAATTGAGTCCACTGAGAAGAATAGCCATGAGATAGTAAATAGCAACGGAAATAAGCTTGTAGTCCAATCATAAGCATAATAGAACAGGTATAACGCATGTGAATGGACAGATTCAGATTACCATGCAAACAATCTAACTTACTCACCACTGCCTCGTCAAATATTTGAAACAAAGATGGACATGTTTTAAGGCATTCAGTCGTCTCACATTGTTCCCAAAAACCATGAATAAATTGCGAGTAATAAATCAAATGGTAAACATAATCGTCACAAGTAGGTATTTGAAAAGATTCACATGGTTCACAGAGTTGCATAATCATACCATGCATTAATCGACGGTCTATAAATTCACTCACACATGCATTATCAAAAACAAGAATCTTTTTATCAACCATCAAAACAAATAGATCATCAATAAATAAAATAGGACAGTCAAGCACGTTTCGATCTAAGTGTTCATCAACACGATCTTTATCACTATCCGAGGAGTACAAAAGTGTTTCAAAGGTTTCAAGCATCTTACCTCGATAAGCAGAAGAATAAGGGTTGATTTTACCTTTTTCATTTAAAACAAACCTTCGCTCATCGGGGGCATAGTGTAGTCGAATCTCCGTTGTTGAGTTAACCTTTGTCAAATGGAACTCAAACTTCATGTACAACCACATAAACTGTTTAAGGCACGAATATAAATTGAAAACAAATTTGGAAAATTTCGTTACCTTATTCTCCAAAACAGATTTGGACAAATTCGAGGATTTTACACAAGGTAAATCAAGAGAATAACAAATCACGCTTCTTTTCGTAATGACTTTATCAATCACAATCGAAGAGTAACAATTAATCGGATCAAAATGAGGGGACCTTTTAAGAACTAAGTCACCAAAAGTTTTATCAATAATTTTCAAATCTGCACTGGACTCGGTTTCTAAAATTTCCTTACCTCGCTTACCTTCGGGATCATGTAGTGTGATTTCATCTTTGCTTAAGTTGATCGTATGAAAGCGTCTTTCATTTGAGAGGTATTGAAGTTGAAAGTTATCTTTCGATCTTTCAGGAACCTGAAAAGTAGCAACACAAGAAAAATTCATATCTTGGTTAGTGGAAACATTCCTCACTACCCTTTCCACGTCTTTTTCTTTTGTTTCTTTTTCTAATTCATTTTCTCTTCTTTCTTCGATTTCTTTTTCACTCTCAATCTCTTTTTGCTCTTTTTCATTCTCTTTTTCTTTATCCTCACTTGTTTTAACAGAATTTTTCAGTTTGATTTGGTCCTCATGGACTTGTTCCAGAGTGAGCGGCACTAAGGTGAGTTTCTTTCCTTGATGCTTGAAAGAATACCTATTGGTACGACCATCGTGAGTGACTTTTCGATCTAGTTGCCACGGTTCTCCTAGCAACAAATGGCAGGCTTGAATAGGCATTACGTCGCACACAACTTCGTCTTGATACTTACCGATAGAAAAGGGATGCGCACTTGTTGAGTGACCCTAAATTGGCCTTCGTTGCTAAGCCCTTGTAGTTGATAAGGTTGTGGATGCTTGGTAGTGGTTAAGCAAAGCTTTTCCACCATCGTCGTGCTAGCTATGTTCGAGCAACTTTCACCATCAATAATAACTCTACAAAGCTTACCTTGTACGTGGCAGCGAGTATGAAAGAGATGTTCTCGTTGCTGCTCGCTCTTTGGTTTTGCCAAAGATGATTGTCCATGATCATGACAATCATCATCCATTCTAGGGACACGTTGAGGGTTGCACCTATGCGGCTGGTTATCCCTATCTTCCTTAATTGGATCTCGATATTGATGTTTTTGATTCACTCGTACCTCATTCAAAGTAGTATTCAATGCTTGAAGTGTAGCATTTATTTGTGTGATTGCAGCAGTATGACCGTCTAACTGTTGTTGGACTTTCATAAGTCATCATTATTATCACCTTTAGACATCTTCAAAACCTGTAAAAAATAAACACTCAACACTCAAAAATAAAAGTTAGCAAACCTCACCATTAATCACTCAAAAAGAAAAATCAAATTCTCAATGAGGTCGAATTCAATCTTGTGAGTTCTTTATCAGAGTTTATATCAACCAATTAGAGAGTGTGAACCAAACTACCAAAGAATCCTAATTTGCACTAGGATGCCAAAAACTGACGAGACACCAATTGATTCGTGTTGCACCGAGGAAGAATTGGGCACACGTTTAAATCCTACTAACACAAAAAACAAGAAGGTGTTAGATATTGTAAAGGGATAATAAAAAGCAAACAAATGAAAACCTACAGCTAAGAATCAATAAAAATTGTTGAAAACAGAAAACCCGAAAAACTGCGGAGTAACTTGACAACTTCGTTCGAGGTGTTCCCGATCTCAAAAAATCACAAAATTAAATCTGGAATGTCTTCAAATATTGAATTTTGATCTGGAAAATTTGGGCACCAAATTCAACCCGCTGAATATTTTTTTAATTTTTTATTGGATTTCATCTTTTTTCAATTTTTTGACTTTTTCGACTTATTTTTTTGCGGGAAATATTTTTTATATTCAATAAACGTGCCAAAAATATGTATGTAAAATTTCAGATCAATCAGAAAACGTTTACCCACTCAAATGAATTTTTTTTCGAAAATTTTTCTGGGTAAAACTGCTGTTTATAATTTAAAAAATAGAGATAAGTTTAGAAATCAACCAAGAACACCCAAAACGCCCAAAATCTGATACCAAATGATACGGGGTTACGCGCGGACCAAGATCGAGTTGCCAAGTCACGAGAAACTCCTACGAAAACCCTAAACAATTAGATCTGAAACGAAACAGAAAATTAAAAGATTAGATTTTTGAATTTTCAGATCTGAAATAAAATCCCCAAAACAGTAAAGAATCAAATAGAGAATAGAAATAAGTGTTAATAAGGAATCTTGAAACCCTAGAAGAGATTGCGATTCTGCCCAATTGAACACCCAGATAGTTTTCCCCAAATTTCGGCAATCTAATTTCTCCCAAAAAGAGTATGGATGAATCGGCAAGAACCCTAGAAATTGGGGATTTTTGGGCTAATTCCTTAAGATAGAAAAAGGCTGAAAACACAATAAGAACAAAAAATAAATTAGATAAAGATTCGGCACAAGCAGAAATAAAGAAAGAATTGACAGCAAGAAATTAAAAGATAAGTCCTAAGAAGCCTTGAAATCCCGAAAGATCTCACAACTCCCTTCAAACGGCTCTAATCTCCCCTCCAAAGAATATCAATGGCAAGAAGAAGGTTGAAGATGGCTCCCACAATCAAAAAGATTGTTAAAACAACTTCTAAAAAAACTCAAGAGAAAATCCTTGAAGAACTCAAAGAGAATTTTCACTCAAATCAAATCTGAAATTTTCAATGTAATTGTAATGTAATGTAGGGTGGCTGGCCAAGCCATATAAGTAGGCCTTTCAAATGTTTTCCTAATTTAATTAGAACACTAAAACTAAAACTAAAAAAAAACTCCTAATTATTTTAATATGGAAATTCGGTCAAAGGTCATTTTATCTGGGACTCTTGGACTGAATATTGACATAAAAATTTAAACTAAGTAAATAAATAAAAAAAATAAAAATAAAAATAAAACTTTACAACTTGGGCCACTTTGACAATTTGGCCTGATTTTCAACTAAGTATGGATGGATTTCTTGATTGGGCTGGGAATTTGCTTATTGGGCCTCGCCTTCAAGAATTTGGGCTTTTGTGACTCGTATCAGTGCCCCATTAATCCTCCGCTATGGGCTTCTTCGATCAACACTTCTCGTACGGAACCTTGGGGTATACAAAGCTTTCCTTCTCGGAATAAGTACCCATCATGTCGATAGTACTTCTCGTAGGCTCCCTTGGCACATAATCTAAAGAATTCACCAAAGTCAGCATCGTTGACATATAAATCTTTAAGAAATACAAACCCCATTAACTTAGCATCCAAAATATTTAGCAACGCATACCTTCGAGATAGTGCATCAGCCACTACGTTTTCCTTACCTTTCTTATATTTAATAACGTAGGGAAAAGATTCGAGAAATTCTACCCACTTAGCGTGTCGCTTATTCAACTTGTGTTGCCCCTTTAAATACTTCAAGGACTCATGATCGGTGTGTATGACGAATTCCTTGGGCCAAAGATAGTGTTGCCACATTTCTAAGGCTCGGATCAACGAATAGAGCTCCTTGTCATATGTTGGATAGTTTAAGACAGCACCATTCAGTTTCTCGCTAAAATAGGCAATAGGACGACCATCTTGCATCAACACAGCTCCAATGCCTAAACCTGATGCATCACATTCTAACTCGAAAGTTTTATCAAAGTTAGGCAAAGCTAATAACGGTGCATGAGTTAGACAATCTTTAATTTTAAAAAAGGATTTTTCTTGTTCCTCTCCCCAAATGAAGTTGGAATTCTTACGAATAACCCCGGTTAAAGGTGCAGCTAAGGTGCTGAAATTTGGCACGAATCGACGGTAAAAACTTGCTAGTCCATGGAAACTTCAGACTTGGGAGACATTCGTCGGACGGGGCCATTCTTGGATTGCCTTGATCTTCTCTTGATCGACTTCAAGACCCTCTGAGCTAACAACAAAACCTAAAAACACAACCTTGTTAGTGCAGAAATCACATTTCTTCAAATTAGCATACAAGGTTTCTTTTCTCAATACTTCCAAAACAGATTTTAAATGTAAAATATGTTCATCCAAATTTTTACTATAGATCAATATATCGTCGAAGTATACTACGCAAAATCTACCAATAAAAGGTCTTAAAACGTGATTCATAAGCCTCATGAATGTGCTTGGGGCGTTCGTTAAGCCTAAGGGCATAACGAGCCATTCGTAAAGCCCATGCTTCGTTTTGAACGCAGTCTTCCACTCATCTCCCTCACGCATCCGTATTTGGTGATAACCACTCTTAAGGTCGATTTTTGAAAATAAACTCGCGCCACTTAGCTCGTCAAGCATATCATCCAATCGTGGTATAGGATGACGATACTTGATAGTTATTTTGTTTATAGCACGGCAGTCCACGCATGATACGAGCTCGATTCGGATGATGTGATGAGTCGTATTATGTTCCCGATCGAATTTAGGTAGTGTCGATTTAGTTCAAAATTCAATAAGATGAGTTATATTGGTTTTAAATGAATTAGGAAGCAAAATGGGGATAAATGGTTTCCAATGAAACAAGAACGAACCCTTATTAACAAATAAGGACCCGGGCTCAAAGGTTTCAAAGAAAAGGAAAGAAATGGTAGATAAAACCGAGACCCTCTATTTAGCAAAATAGGAACCTTCGCTATAGTTGGAACACCACACCTTATGGTGATAAGTTCGAAACAAAGTCAGATTGACGCCACTCGTAAAGATAAGTCAATTGAGCTTTGAAGAATAAAGAAAGTGAATTGCCTCACTAAAATGATATTTCATTCAGAGATTTGTCAAAAAGTCCTTTTACAAGAAAAATAGAAACTATTTATAGACTTTCAACTAGTAGCCGAATAGACAAGTTCAAGACTTAATTTCTAAGCAAACATTGAACTAAAATTCAGCTTAACTTCATGAATATGGGGCAATGTAGATTCGGCTGAATTGTGACCAACTATGAAGCTTCCACCTTAAGCAAATGGATCTTGGAGATGCATGTAGCAGCTACATTCAGCTAATGGGTTTAAATGAGCATTCAAGAGGCAACTCTTGCTGAAAAATTACCAATAATAAAGAGAGTACTTGAGCAGCCATATCAGGTGTGAATGGACGGTTTTGAAGAGCCTTAAAGTGTGAACACCTTGAACCGAATGGCCAAAAGATTTCTAGCAATGTGAAGGAAATAAATGGCAGCTTTGGATAATGAACAATCATCTCTTTTGGCCGAATGGACACATAGAAAACTTAAAAATCAGCACACCAACTTTAATGCATTCCATGCATGTATCGTTAGGTGCATGAACCCAATATGCATGCATCTTTACATCCATTGAATCTTCATGCATGAATCTGTCCAATTCACCTTCAAATTCGGCTGCACCAAAAAAACACACATGAACTTAATTAATTTCAAGCAAATTCAGCTGAACTAAATTAAAGTATAATGTGAACATCCTAAATAACATTGAGACAACTTAAATATTAACAAATCATAACACATAAATTCGGCTGGACAAATTTAAAACATGTAATAATTTAGACAAACTAAATGACATCAAGACATCTTTAATTTAACTAAATCAAGACATATTAAACACTTAAATTAATTAAGACATATTTAAAAGCTATAATGAAACTTATTTAAATGTTTATTTAAATGGTCTAAATTCCAGCATCAAATTAATTAGCTAGAACGAAATTCAGCTTCAAAGAAGTTGAATATGTTCAGCTCGTTTTTAAACTCCTTGCTAAAATAGCATCTTTGAATCGTTTAGCTCTAGCTCGCGTTATTGGACCAATGGGTAGCTTGATGGCTTCTTGTTCGTTCTCCATTTGGTTCGTAGGCAAGCTCACATCATTCCCCTCCTCTTCAGAACGATTTGTCCTCAAATCGGAATCTGCATCAAACGGAGACAAATCAGAAACGTTAAAAGTCGCGCTAACATTATATTCACCAGGCAAGTCCAATTTATAGGAGTTATCGTTAATTCGCTCAAGGACTTGAAACGGTCCATCCCCTCTCGGAAGAAGTTTGGATCGCCTTTGCATAGGAAATCTCTCCTTGCGCATATACAACCAAACCCAATCTCCTGGTTCAAACACAACTCGCTTACGACCTTTGTTAGCATGTTGCTCATAGTTCTTGGTCTTGGCCTCAATATTGTCTCGAACTCGTTGGTGCAATTGCTTGACGAAATCAGCTTTGCGCTTCCCATCTACATGAACAAGTTGATTAGAAGGCAATGGCAATAAATCAAGTGGAGTTAATGGATTGAAACCATAGACAATTTCAAAAGGAGAAAATTTGGTAGCTGAATGAACAGCTCGATTATATGCAAACTCCACATGGGGTAAGCATTCTTCCCAAGCCTTCAAATTCTTGCGAATAATAGCTCGAAGCAATGTAGACAGAATCCGGTTGACCACTTCGGTTTGGCCGTCCGTTTGCGGATGGCAAGTGGTTGAAAACAGCAACATCATTCCAAGTCGCCCCCATAGTGTCCTCCAAAAATGGCTAAGGAATTTTGTGTCTCGGTCGGACACGATCGTTCTAGGCATGCCATGCAACCTGACCACTTCTTTGAAAAATAAGTTAGCAATATTAACGGCATCATCAGTTTTATGACATGCTATAAAATGGGCCATTTTTGAGAACCTATCTACAACCACAAATATTGAATCTCGGCCATTCTTACTCCTAGGTAAACCTAGCACAAAGTCCATGGAGATATCAGACCAAGGGGTTTCGGGAATAGGTAATGGTTTATACAAACCGTGGGGCTTAATTCGTGACTTAGCCCGTTTGCACGCAATGCATCTATTACAAAATCGTTCGACATCTCGTAGCATCTTGGGCCAAAAGAAATGTTCGTGCAATGTAGCTAATGTCTTAGCAACACCAAAGTGCCCCATTAATCCTCCGCTATGGGCTTCTTCGATCAACACTTCTCGTACGGAACCTTGGGGTATACAAAGCTTTCCTTCTCGAATAAGTACCCATCATGTCGATAGTACTTCTCATAGGCTCCCTTGGCACATAATCTAAAGAATTCACCAAAGTCAGCGTCGTTGACATATAAATCTTTAAGAAATACAAACCCCATTAACTTAGCATCCAAAATATTTAGCAACGCATACCTTCGAGATAGTGCATCAGCCACTATGTTTTCCTTACCTTTCTTATATTTAATAACGTAAGGAAAAGATTCGAGAAATTCTACCCACTTAGCGTGTCGCTTATTCAACTTGTGTTGCCCCTTTAAATACTTCAAGGACTCATGATCGGTGTGTATGACGAATTCCTTGGCCAAAGATAGTGTTGCCACGTTTCTAAGGCTCGGATCAACGAATAGAGCTCCTTGTCATATGTTGGATAGTTTAAGACAGCACCATTCAGTTTCTCGCTAAAATAGGCAATAGGACGACCATCTTGCATCAAAACAGCTCCAATGCCTAAACCTGATGCATCACATTCTAACTCGAAAGTTTTATCAAAGTTAGGCAAAGCTAATAACGGTGCATGAGTTAAACAATCTTTAATTTTCAAAAAGGATTTTTCTTGTTCCTCTCCCCAAATGAAGTTGGAATTCTTACGAATAACCCCGGTTAAAGGTGCGGCTAAGGTGCTGAAATTTGGCACGAATCGACGGTAAAAACTTGCTAGTCCATGGAAACTTCGGACTTGGGAGACATTCGTCGGACGGGGCCATTCTTGGATCGCCTTGACCTTCTCTTGATCGACTTCAAGACCCTCCGAGCTGACAACAAAACCTAAAAACACAACCTTGTTAGTGCAGAAATCACATTTCTTCAAATTAGCATACAAGGTTTCTTTTCTCAATACTTCCAAAATAGATTTTAAATGTAAAATATGTTCATCCAAATTTTTACTATAGATCAATATATCGTCAAGTATACTACGTAAAATCTACCAATAAAAGGTCTTAAAACGTGATTCATAAGCCTCATGAATGTGCTTGGGGCGTTCGTTAAGCCAAATGGCATAACGAGCCATTCGTAAAGCCCATGCTTCGTTTTGAACGCAGTCTTCCACTCATCTCCCTCACGCATCCGTATTTGGTGATAACCGCTCTTAAGGTTGATTTTCGAAAATAAACTCGCGCCACTTAGCTCGTCAAGCATATCATCCAATCATGGTATAGGATGACGATATTTGATAGTTATTTTGTTTATAGCACGGCAGTCCACGCACATCCTCCACGTTCCATCCTTCTTCGGAACTAGTAAAACAGGCACGGCGCATGGAGTAAGGCTTTCACGCACATAGCCCTTTTCAAGGAGTTCATTTACTTGCTTTTGTAATTCTTTCGTCTCTTCAGGATTGCTCCGGTAAGCAGGTCAGTTTGGAATTGCGGCTCCCGGCACAAGATCGATTTGGTGTTCAATTCCACGAATAGGTGGTAACCCACTCGGGATTTCTTCCGGGAATACGTCTTGAAATTCCTGCAACACAGACAAAATAGAAGAAGGCAATTTGTCATCAAATTCGTTAGTGCCAAGCAAGCTCTCCTTGTACAAAAGAACCAACAATGGTTGTTTCAATAGCATCGATTTTCGAACTTCCCTCTCTTTTACAAACAAATTCTTTTTTTCAATCTCATCACTCATTTCTTTTTCTTTTGAATCACTCTCTCTTTTTTTATCACTCATCTTTTTGTTTTTCTTCCTTTCTTCACTCTTTTCATTTTTTTGCTCTCTCTCGATTTCTTTTGATTTTTCAATCGAACTCCTCATTTTGAGTTGATCTTCGTACACTTGTTTTGGTGATAACGGAGCTAGAGTCACCATTCGTCCCATATGTTTGAAAGAGAATCGATTTGTGTAACCATCATGAATTGCTCGCTTGTCAAATTGCCACGGACGTCCCAAAAGAAGATGCCCCGCATGCATCGGTACAACGTCGCACATCACTTCATCTTGATATTTTCCGATTGTGAATGAAATGAGCACTTGTTTTGTTCCTTTAATTTGATGTGAGCTTGCCTACGAACCAAATGGAGAACGAACAAGAAGCTATTAAGCTGCCCATTGGTCCAATAACGCGAGCTAGAGCTAAACGATTTAAAGTTCTATTTTAGCATTGGTGGAACGGATTGAGGAAAATGAAAGCAAAGAGCTTAAAGACGAGCTGAATATTTTCAACTTCTTTGAAGTTGAAATTCGTTCTAGCTAATTAAATTGCTGCTGGATTTTAAACCATTTAAATAAGCATTTAATTAAGTCTTATTACAGCTTATTAATATGTTTTTATTTAATATAAGTGTTTAATATGTCTTAATTTAGTTACATTAAAGATGTCTTGATTTCATTTAGTTTGTCTAAATTATTACATGTCTTAAATCTGTTCAACCGAATTTGTGTCATGCTTTATTAATATTTAAGTTGTTTCAATGTTAAATTAGGATGTTCACATTATGTATTTACTTAGTTAGCTTAATTTGATTGAAATTAATTAAGTTCATGTGTGTTTTTAGGTACAGCCGAATTTGAAGATTCATTGGGCAGATTCATGCATGAAGATTCAATGGATGTGAAGATGCATGCATGTTGGGTTCAATGCACCAAATGATACATGCATGGACTATATTAAAGATGGTGTGCTGATTGTTGAAGTTCTCTAAGTGACCATTCGGCCAAAAGAGATGATTTTCCATTCTCCAAAGCTGCCATTTATTTCCTTCACATTGCTGGGTACATTGTGGCTATTCGGTTCATGATGTTCACACCTTATGGTCATTCAAAACCGTCCATTCACACTTCCAAATGACTGTTCAAGTTGCTAATTAATGATGGTAATTTTTCAGCAAGAGTTGCTTCATTATTGACCTTATTAAACTCCATTGGCCGAATGTAGCTGCTGCCAATTTTCCAAGTTCGTTGAAGCTCTTCCTTGGTCTATATTCAGCCGAACATTGATTCAAGACCATTCATGGATCTTAGCTCAAAATTAGTTCAATGTTTACTTAGTTTTTAAGTATTGAACTTGACTATTCGGCTACTAGTCACTTAAGCTATAAATAGTTCTTGAATTTCTTGTAAAAGGACTTTTTGCCAAATTTCTGAATGAAATATAATTTTAGTGAGAAATTCACTCTCTTTATTCTCCAAAGCTCAAATTGACTTATCTTCAACGAGTGGCGTCAATCTGACTTTGTTCGAACTTATCACCCATTGGTGTGGCGTTCTTCATACCGTAGGTTCCTATTTTGCTAAATAGAGGGTCTCGGTTTTTATCCTATTTCCATTTCTTTCTTTGAAACCTTAAGCCTGGGTCCTTATTTGATAATAAGGGTTCGATCTTGTTTCATCGAATTACCCAGCAAACAACAACCCATCAAACTCCTTTGTTCCTAAAGCCATCCAACTTCAAACACCAAGACTTGAATTTGATTCAATTCCGACACTACCTAATTTCGATCGGGAAAGATTACGACTCGTCTTTACATCCGAAACGAGCTCGTATCATAATTCTCCACCATCGTTAAGCCATTGGAGTTTATACGGATGGGGATGTTTGGTGGTGGCCAATCCGAGTTTCTCCACCATCAATGTACTAGCCACATTTGTACAACTTCCCCCATCGATTATCACGCAACAAATCTTACCTTGCACTTGACATCACGTATGGAAGATGTTTTCGCGTTGTTGATCATTTTCAGCACCTTGCAAAGTGAGACTTCTTTTCACAACCAAGATTTCTCCATTCTCGGCTTGTTCGATGTCTTCCTCTTCTTCGAGTTGTTCAACAGCCTCGTTCTCTTGTTCACTTTCGGATTCAATTTCTCCATCATCTCGAACAAACATCGCATTTCGGTTCGGGCATTGGCTTGCGATGTGGCCCCTTCCAAGACATTTGAAGCATTTGATGTCTCGGGATCTATTTGGTTGGGCATCCATCTTTCCTTTACTCGATTCGGCAATTGGTTTGTTGAATTTGGTAGCTCCACTTACTTCTTTATTTCGACTCGGCAAGTCTCGTTTGTTGGACCCTTGCCCCCACTTAGTCGTAGAAGAAGTATTAGGGAAAGAACGGAATGTACCTTTTCTCTTTAATTGTTTTTCAACCTTTATGGCCATATGGACCATATCAATGACCTCGACATAATGGTGTAGCTCCACAATATTTGCAATATCTCGGTTAAGGCCGGCGAGAAATCGAGCCATGGTGGCTTCTCGATCTTCCTCCACATCGACGCGGATCATGGCCACTTCCATTTCCTTGTAGTAATCCTCCACGCTTCGTTGGCCTTGAGTTAAGCTTTGGAGCTTTTGATACAACTCCCGGTGATAGTAAGCAGGAATGAATCGCTTTCTCATTATGGCTTTCATTTCTGCCCATGTAGACACGGGACGTTCGCCATTGCGTCTTCGGCTCATCGTGAGTTGATCCCACCATATTATGGCGTATTCAGAGAATTCTATAGCAGCTAACTTTACCTTCTTGCTTTCCGAGTAATTGTGGCACTCGAAAACTAACTCCACCTTCTTCTCCCATTCAAGATAGGCCTCGGGATCCGACCTTCCTTGAAAAGTAGGAATCGCCATTTTAATGTTTTTTAAATCATCATCGGTCCTCTCTCGATCTCTTGGTCCCCGTGCTCGTTGGCCTTGTCGCCTTGCACTTTGTCGCGAAGCTCGATCACTTTCAACGTCACTTGCTTCATATAGATCATTTGCATGTTGCCATGGACGTTCTCGCTCTCTTCTCGAAATAGGAGGGGTGTTCGCACGTTGGCTTCGTTCCTCCATTTGTTCCATTCGTTCATAAAGGGAATCAAATTGAGGTTGGAACAAACGAGAAATTTCTCGCACGATTGCTTGAACTTGTAGATCGGGCACTCCGCCTCCGGGAACGTTTCTCCTTGGTTGAAGATTAACTCCTCCACCAGCGGCATTCGAGGCTCCTCCACTTGTTGCTCGTCGTTCCGGGCTCCTTGACATGATGATTAAAATTAAGAAAATATCCTCACCAAAAAAAAAAAACCTCACAATTCACTCACAAGAAAAGAATTCACTCCTCTCGTGTTTCACTCTATTTTCGGCTTTTATCTTGATGTACTCTCTTGCCTTTTACCTCTCAAATCCAACTCTCGATATTCTGGAAAGCTACTTAGATTTATCCACACTTGTGGTCGGCTTCAAGGGGTTTTGCAAGGGAAAGTCGTATGGTTTAGGGTAGGCTCGAAAGAAAGAAAGGCTTAAGATGTGGCGTATAAAATGGATTCAATTTTTTTTTTAATAGCGTGAAAATTCACTAAAATGGGTATAAAGGAGTGTAGAATGTGATTTTAGAAAAAAATTTTGTTGAAGTGTCTCCAGACTCTTTTTTTTTTACGGATCTTTCACGTTCTTTTCGTCCGCACCTAGACCGTATGCAATTTTTTTTTCAATTTTTTTTTTCAATTTTTTTTTTTGATTTTTTTTTTGATTTTTTTTGAATCTACAATTTACGTACCTAATTTAACCAGCTCTGATACCAACTGATACGAGCTCGATTCGGATGATGTGATGAGTCGTATTATGTTCTCGATCGAATTTAGGTAGTGTCGATTTAGTTCAAAATTCAATAAGATGAGTTATATTGGTTTTAAATGAATTAGGAAGCAAAATGGGGATAAATGGTTTCCAATGAAACAAGAACGAACCCTTATTAACAAATAAGGACCCGAGCTCAAAGGTTTCAAAGAAAAGGAAAGAAATGGTAGATAAAATCGAGACCATCTATTTAGCAAAATAGGAACCTTCGGTATAGTTGGAACGCACACCTTATGGTGATAAGTTCGAAACAAAGTCAGATTGACGCCACTCGTAAAGATAAGTCAATTGAGCTTTGAAGAATAAAGAAAGTGAATTGCCTCACTAAAATGATATTTCATTCAGAGATTTGTCAAAAAGTCCTTTTACAAGAAAAATAGAAACTATTTATAGACTTTCAACTAGTAGCCGAATAGACAAGTTCAAGACTTAATTTCTAAGCAAACATTGAACTAAAATTCAGCTTAACTTCATGAATATGGGGCAATGTAGATTCGGCTGAATTGTGACAACTATGAAGCTTCCACCTTAAGCAAATGGATCTTGGAGATGCATGTAGCAGCTACATTCAGCTAATGGGTTTAAATGAGCATTCAAGAGGCAACTCTTGCTGAAAAATTACCAATAATAAAGAGAGTACTTGAGCAGCCATATCAGGTGTGAATGGACGGTTTTGAAGAGCCTTAAAGTGTGAACACCTTGAACCGAATGGCCAAAAGATTTCTAGCAATGTGAAGGAAATAAATGGCAGCTTTGGATAATGAACAATCATCTCTTTTGGCCGAATGGACACATAGAAAACTTAAAAATCAGCACACCAATTTTAATGCATTCCATGCATGTATCGTTAGGTGCATGAACCCAATATGCATGCATCTTTACATCCATTGAATCTTCATGCATGAATCTGTCCAATTCACCTTCAAATTCGGCTGCACCAAAAAAACACACATGAACTTAATTAATTTCAAGCAAATTCAGCTGAACTAAATTAAAGTATAATGTGAACATCCTAAATAACATTGAGACAACTTAAATATTAACAAATCATAACACATAAATTCGGCTGGACAAATTTAAAACATGTAATAATTTAGACAAACTAAATGACATCAAGACATCTTTAATTTAACTAAATCAAGACATATTAAACACTTAAATTAATTAAGACATATTTAAAAGCTATAATGAAACTTATTTAAATGTTTATTTAAATGGTCTAAATTCCAGCATCAAATTAATTAGCTAGAACGAAATTCAGCTTCAAAGAAGTTGAATATGTCCAGCTCGTTTTTAAACTCCTTGCTATCATTTTCCTCAACCCGTTCCACCATTTCTAAAATAGCATCTTTGAATCGTTTAGCTCTAGCTCGCATTATTGGACCAATGGGTAGCTTGATGGCTTCTTGTTCGTTCTCCATTTGGTTCGTAGGCAAGCTCACATCAACGCACATCCTCCACGTTCCATCCTTCTTCGGAACTAGTAAAACAGGCACGGTGCATGGACTAAGGCTTTCACGCACATAGCCCTTTTCAAGGAGTTCATTTACTTGCTTTTGTAATTCTTTCGTCTCTTCAGGATTGCTCCGGTAAGCAGGTCGGTTTGGAATTGCGGCTCCTGGCACAAGATCGATTTGGTGTTCAATTCCACGAATAGGTGGTAACCCACTCGGGATTTCTTCCGGGAATACGTCTTGAAATTCCTGCAACACAGACAAAATAGAAGAAGGCAATTTGTCATCAAATTCGTTAGTGCCAAGCAAGCTCTCCTTGTACAAAAGAACCAACAATGGTTGTTTCAATAGCATCGATTTTCGAACTTCCCTCTCTTTTACAAACAAATTCTTTTTTTCAATCTCATCACTCATTTCTTTTTCTTTTGAATCACTCTCTCTTTTTTTATCACTCATCTTTTTGTTTTTCTTCTTTTCTTCACTCTTTTCTTTATTCTTTTCATTTTTTTGCTCACTCTCGATTTCTTTTGATTTTTCAATCGAACTCCTCATTTTGAGTTGATCTTCGTACACTTGTTTCGGTGATAACAGAGCTAGAGTCACCATTCGTCCCATATGTTTGAAAGAGAATCGATTTGTGTAACCATCATGAATTGCTCGCTTGTCGAATTGCCACGGACGTCCCAAAAGAAGATGCCCCGCATGCATCGGTACAACGTCGCACATCACTTCATCTTGATATTTTCCGATTGTGAATGAAATGAGCACTTGTTTTGTTCCTTTAATTCTCCACCATCGTTAAGCCATTGGAGTTTATACGGATGGGGATGTTTGGTGGTGGCCAATCCGAGTTTCTCCACCATCAACGTGCTAGCCACATTTGTACAACTTCCCCCATCGATTATCACGCAACAAATCTTACCTTGCACTTGACATCGCGTATGGAAGATGTTCTCGCTGTTGATCATTTTCGGCACCTTGCAAGGTGAGACTTCTTTTCACAACCAAGATTTCTCCATTCTCGGCTTGTTTGATGTCTTCCTCTTCTTTGAGTTGTTCAACAGCCTCGTTCTCTTGTTCACTTTCGGATTCAATTTCTCCATCATCTCGAACAAACATCGCATTTCGGTTCGGACATTGGCTTGCGATGTGGCCCCTTCCAAGACATTTGAAGCATTTGATGTCTCGGGATCTATTTGGTTGGGCATCCATCTTTCCTTTACTCGATTCGGCAATTGGTTTGTTGAATTTGGTAGCTCCACTTACTTCTTTATTTCGACTCGGCAAGTCTCGTTTGTTGGACCCTTGCCCCCACTTAGTCATAGAAGAAGTATTAGGGGAAGAACGGAATGTACCTTTTCTCTTTAATTGTTTTTCAACCTTTATGGCCATATGGACCATATCAATGACCTCAACATAATGGTGTAGCTCCACAATATTTGCAATATCTCGGTTAAGGCCGGCGAGAAATCAAGCCATGGTGGCTTCTCGATCTTCCTCCACATCGGCGCGGATCATGGCCACTTCCATTTCCTTGTAGTAATCCTCCACGCTTCGTTGGCCTTGAGTTAAGCTTTGGAGCTTTTGATACAACTCCCGGTGATAGTAAGCAGGAATGAATCGCTTTCTCATTATGGCTTTCATTTCCGCCCATGTAGACACGGGACGTTCGCCATTGCGTCTTCGGCTCATCGTGAGTTGATCCCACCATATTATGGCGTATTCGGAGAATTCTATAGCAGCTAACTTTACCTTCTTGCTTTCCGAGTAATTGTGGCACTCGAAAACTAACTCCACCTTCTTCTCCCATTCAAGATAGGCCTCGGGATCCGACCTTCCTTGAAAAGCAGGAATCGCCATTTTAATGTTTTTTAAATCATCATCGGTCCTCTCTCAATCTCTTGGTCCCCGTGCTCGTTGGCCTTGTCGCCTTGCACTTTGTCGCGAAGCTCGATCACTTTCAACGTCACTTGCTTCATATAGATATTTGCATGTTGCCATGGACGTTCTCGCTCTCTTCTCGGAATAGGAGGGGTGTTCGCACGTTGGCTTCGTTCCTCCATTTGTTCCATTCGTTCATAAAGGGAATCAAATTGAGGTTGGAACAAACGAGAAATTTCTCGCACGATTGCTTGAACTTGTAGATCGGGCACTCCGCCTCCGGGAATGTTTCTCCTTGGTTGAAGATTAACTCCTCCACCAGCGGCATTCGAGGCTCCTCCACTTGTTGCTCGTCGTTCCGGGCTCCTTGACATGATGATTAAAATTAAGAAAATATCCTCACCAAAAAAAAAACCTCACAATTCACTCACACGAAAAGAATTCACTCCTCTCGTGTTTCACTCTATTTTCGGCTTTTATCTTGATGTACTCTCTTGCCTTTTACCTCTCAAATCCAACTCTCGATATTCTGAAAAGCTACTTAGATTTATCCACACTTGTGGGTCGGCTTCAAGGGGTTTGCAAGGGAAAGTCGTAGGTTTAGGCTAGGCTCGAAAGAAAGAAAGGCTTAAGATGTGGCGTATAAAATGGATTCACTAATTGGGAATTTTTTTTAATAGCGTGAAAATTCACTAAAATGGGTATAAAGGAGTGTAGAATGTGATTTTAGAAAAAATTTTGTTGAAGTGTCTCGAGACTCTTTTTTTTTTTACGGATCTTTCACGTTCTTTTCGTCCGCACCTAGACCGTATGCAATTTTTTTTCATTTTTTTCGATTTTTTTTGAATCTACAATTTACGTACCTAAATTAACCAGCTCTGATACCAACTGATACGAGCTCGTTTCGTATGAAATAACGAGTCGTAATATTTTCTGATCGAAATTAGGTAGTGTCGGCCTTGAAATAAATTCAAGTCTTGGTGTTTAAAATTAAATGGCTTTGGAAAACGAGGGAGTTTGATGGAGTGTTGTTGCTGGATATTTCAATGAAAACAAGTCGAACCCTTATTAGCAAATAAGGACCCGGGGCTTAAGGGTTCAAAGAAAGAAAGGATTTTGGGATAAAACCGAGACCCTCTATTTAGCAAAATAGGAACCTACGGTATGAAGAACGCCACACCAATGGTGATAAGTTCGAAACAAAGTCAGATTGACGCCACTTGTTGAAGATAAGTCAATTTGAGCTTTGGAGAATAAAGAGAGTCAATTGCCTCACTAAAATGATATTTCATTCAGAAATTTGTCAAAAGTCCTTTTACAAGAAAATGAGTAACTATTTATAGCCTAATGCCTAATAGCCGAATGGACATATTCTAGACTTAGTTTCTAAGCAAACATTGAACAAAAATGGCCAATGTAGGTTCGGCTGAATGGTGACCATACATGAAGCTTCCATATTAAGCAAATGAATCTTGGGAATGCATGTAGCAGCTACATTCAGCTGATGAGCTTAATTGATCATTCAATAGGCAACTCTTGCTGAAAAATTATCAATAATAAAGAGGGCACTTGAACAGCCACATTAGGTGTGAATGGACGGTTTTGAAGAGCCTTAAAATGTGAACACCAAGAACCGAATGGCCAAAATGTATCCAGCAATGTGAAGGAAATAATGGCAGCTTGAAAAACTATCTCTTTAGCCGAATGGTCACTTAGAGAACTTCAATAATCAGCACACCATTTTTAATGTAGTTCATGCATGTATCATTAGGTGCATTGAATCCAACATGCATGCATCTTGCACACCACATTCGGCCAACCTTTCCCATGCATCTTCCACATTCGGCTGAACCTAAATAAAACAAATGAACCTCATTAATTTAACTCAATTCAGCTGAACATAATATGAACATACTAATTAACATTAAGCCGAATTAAATATGTACTAAACAAGACACATTAATTCGGCTGAACATAGTTAATTCATGTAATATATTCAAACAAATTAAATGACATCTAGACACCTTTAATTCAACCAAATCAACATATTAAACACTTGTAATAAATTAAGACATATTTAAAAGCTGTAATGAAACTTATTTAAATGCTTATTTAAATGGTCTAAAATTCCAGCAGCAAATTAATTAGCTAGAACGAAATTCAGCTTCAAAGAAGTTGAATATGTTCAGCTCGTTTTTAAACTCCTTGCTATCATTTTCCTCAACCCGTTCCACCATTGCTAAAATAGCATCTTTGAATCGTTTAGCTCTAGCTCGCGTTATTGGACCAATGGGCAGCTTAATGGCTTCTTGTTCGTTCTCCATTTGGTTCGTAGGCAAGCTCACATCATGAACCATTACCATTTCGTACCAAATCCCTTACCATTTCGTACCAATTCCCAAATACCAAAACGTACCAAAACCAAATACCATTTCTTAATTAATCCTAAACCGAACTCGACCATTCTAGTCATACCATTTCGACTTAAACCAAATCCATATCCAACTTTGCACGGACTTACTTTACTTCTTTGAACTCAAATATATTCTATCTTCTTCTTGTCTAATATACTTCTTCGTTTACGATCAGGAACTAAACGACTCGGGTTCAACTACTAAATCGAGGTCGTATCATTTGGTATCAGAGCTGGTAAAAACGAGAAGTACGAGCACTCGAAGTCAATTTGAAATAGGTACGTAAAAAAAAGAGTTCGAAAAAAAATTGCATACGGTTTAGGTGCGGACGAAAAGAACGTGAAAGATCCGTAAAAAAAAAAGAGAGTCTGGAGACACTTCAATAGAAATTTTTCCAAAATCTCATTCTACACTCTTTTATATCCCCCGTAGTGAAATTTCACGCAATTAAAAAAAAAGTGTTTCGAGTTTGTAAGTTTGGCATTCTCTTCTATTCATCTTCTAAGCCACACTTAGCCTAAAGCCTTTCTTGTTTCTTTTAGCCTACCCGTAACCTAACATCAATTCCTTGTAAAGCCATTTGAAGCCGACCCATTGAACTAAGACTAAGTGATACGGGGTTGCGCGCGGACCAAGATCGAGTTGCCAAGTCACGAGAAACTCCTACGAAAACCCTAAATAATTAGATCTGGAATGAAACAGAAAATTAAAAGATTAGATTTTTAAATTTTCAGATCTAAATAAAATCCCCAAATCAGCAAAGAATCAAATTGAGAATAGAAATAAGTGTTAGGGTTCTTGAAACCCTCAAGGAGATTGTGATTCTGCCCAATTGAACACCAAGATAGTTTTCCCCAAATTTCGACAATCTAATTTCACCCAAAAAGAGTATGGAAAAACCCTAGAAATTGGGGATTTTTGGGCTGATTCCTTAAGATAGAAAAAGGCTGAAAACACAATAAGAACAGAAAATAGATTAGATAATGATTCAGCACAAGTAGAAATAAAGAAAGAATTGACAGTAAGAAATTAAAAGATAAGTCCTAAGAAGCCTTGAAATCTCGAAAGATCTCACAACTCCCTTCAAACGGCTCTAATCTCCCCTCCAAAGAATATCAATGGCAAGAAGAAGGTTGAAGATGGCTCCCACAATCACAAGATTGTTAAAACAACTTCTAAAGAAAACTCAAGAGAAAAATCTTGGAGAAAACTCAAAGAAAATTCTGCTCTCAACAAATCTGAAATTTTAATAATAATGATAAGTGTTTAACAAGGTGGACAGTCATGCCTTTAAATAGGCCTTATTACTAGTCCTAATCTAATTAGAAAACTAAAATAAAAAAAACTCCTAATTATTTTAATATGGAAATTCGGTCAAAGGTCATTTTATCTGGGACTCTTGGACTGAATATTGACATAAAAATTTAAACTAAGTAAATAAATAAATAAATAAATAAAAATAAAAATAAAACTTTACAACTTGGGCCACTTTGACAATTTGGCCTGATTTTAACTAAGTATGGATGGATTTCTTGATTGGGCTGGGAATTTGCTTATTGGGCCTCGCCTTCAAGAATTTGGGCTTTTGTGACTCGTATCATTCCCCCCTTCCTCAAAAAGATTCGTCCTCGAATCTAAAAAATCAAATGAACTCGACTTTCCTCTATCGACGGGACTAATGGCAATTGAGTCCACTGAAAAGAATAGCCATGAGATAGTAAATAGCAACGGAAACAAGCTTGTAGTCCAATCATAAGCATAACAGAATAGGTATAACGTATGTGAATGGACAGATTCAGATTACCATGCAAACAATCTAATTTACTCACCACTGCCTCGTCAAATATTTGAAACAAAGATGGACATGTTTTAAGGCATTCAGTCGTCTCACATTGTTCCCACAAACCATGAATAAATTGCGAGTAATAAATCAAATGGTAAACATAATCGTCACAAGTAGGTATTTGAAAAGATTCACATGGTTCACAGAGTTGCATAATCATACCATGCATTAATCGACGGTCTATAGATTCACTCACACATGCATTATCAAAAACAAGAATCTTTTTATCAACCATCAAAACAGATAGATCATCAATAAATAAAATAGGACAGTCAAGCACGTTTCGATCTAAGTGTTCATCAACACGATCTTTATCACTATCCGAGGAGTACAAAAGTGTTTCAAAGGTTTCAAGCATCTTACCTCGATAAGCAGAAGAATAAGGGTCGATTTTACCTTTTTCATTTAAAACAAACCTTCGCTCATCGGGGGCATAGTGTAGTCGAATCTCCGTTGTTGAGTTAACCTTTGTCAAATGGAACTCAAACTTCATGTACAACCACATAAACTGTTTAAGGCACGAATATAAATTGAAAACAAATTTGGAAAATTTCGTTACCTTATTCTCCAAAACAGATTTGGACAAATTCGAGGATTTTACACAAGGTAAATCAAGAGAATAACAAATCACGCTTCTTTTCGTAATGACTTTATCAACCACAATCGAAGAGTAACAATTAATCGGATCAAAATGAGGGGATCTTTTAAGAACTAAGTCACCAAAAGTTTTATCAATAATTTTCAAATCTGCACTGGACTCGGTTTCTAAAATTTCCTTACCTTGCTTACCTTTGGGATCATGTAGTGTGATTTCATCTTTGCTTAAGTTGATCGTATGAAAGCGTCTTTCATTTGAGAGGTATTGAAGTTGAAAGTTATCTTTCGATCTTTCGGGAACCTGAAAAGTAGCAACACAAGAAAAATTCATATCTTGGTTAGTGGAAACATTCCTATCTACCCTTTCCACGTCTTTTTCTTTTGTTTCTTTTTCTAATTCATTTTCTCTTCTTTCTTCAATTTCTTTTTCACTCTCAATCTCTTTTTGCTCTTTTTCATTCTCTTTTTCTTTTTCCTCACTTGTTTTAACAGAATTTTTCAGTTTGATTTGGTCCTATGGACTTGTTCCAGAGTGAGCGGCACTAAGGTGAGTTTCTTTCCTTGATGCTTGAAAGAATACCTATTGGTACGACCATCGTGAGTGACTTTTCGATCTAGTTGCCACGGTTCTCCTAGCAACAAATGGCAGGCTTGAATAGGCATTACGTCGCACACAACTTCGTCTTGATACTTACCGATAGAAATGGCGATGCGCACTTGTTGAGTGACCCTAAATTGGCCTTCGTTGCTAAACCCTTGTAGTTGATAAGGTTGTGGATGCTTGGTAGTGGTTAAGCAAAGCTTTTCCACCATCGTCGTGCTGGCTATGTTCGAGCAACTTTCACCATCAATAATAACTCTACAAAGCTTACCTTGTATGTGGCAGCGAGTATGAAAGAGATGTTCTCGTTGCTGCTCGCTCTTTGGTTTTGCCAAAGATGATTGTCCATGATCATGACAATCATCATCCATTCTAGGGACACGTTGAGGGTTGCACCTATGGGGCTGGTTATCCCTATCTTCCTTAATTGGATCTCGATATTGATGTTTTTGATTCACTCGTACCTCATTCAAAGTAGTATTCAATGCTTGAAGTGTAGCATTTATTTGTGTGATTGCAGCAGTATGTCTGTCTAACTGTTGTTGGACTTGCATAAGTGCATCATTATTATCACCTTTAGACATCTTCAAAACCTGTAAAAAATAAACACTCAACACTCAAAAATAAAAGTTAGCAAACCTCACCATTAATCACTCAAAAAGAAAAATCAAATTCTCAATGAGGTCGAATTCAATCTTGTGAGTTCTTTATCAGAGTTTATATCAACCAATTAGAGAGTGTGAACCAAACTACCAAAGAATCCTAATTTGCACTAGGATGCCAAAAATTGACGAGACACCAAGTGATTCGTGTTGCACCGAGGAAGGATTTGCACACTTTAAATCCTACTAACACAAGAAACAAGAAGATGTTAGATATTTTAAAAGGATAATAAAAAGCAAACAAATGAAAACCTACAGCTAAGAATCAATAAAAATTGCTGAAAACAGAAAACCCGAAAAACTGTGGAGTAACTTGACAACTTCGTTCGAGGTGTTCCTGATCTCAAAAAATCACAAAATTAAATCTCGAATGTCCTTAAATATTTAATTTTTGGTCTGGAAAGTTTGGGCACCAAACTCAACCCGCTGAATTTTTTTTAAATTTTTATTGGATTTCGTCTTTTTTTCGATTTTTTTGACTTTTTGACTGATTTTTTTGCGGGAATAATTTTTTTATATTCAATCACAGTGCCAAACACATGTATGTAAAATTTCAGATCAATCGGACAACGTTTACCCACTCAAATGAATTTTTTTGAACAATTTTTCTGGGTAAAACTGCTGTTTATGCTTTAAAAAATAGAGATCAGTTTAGAAATCAACCAAGAACACCCAAAACGCCCAAAATCTGATACCAAATGATACGGGGTTGCGCGCGGACCAAGATCGAGTTGCCAAGTCACGAGAAACTCCTACGAAAACCCTAAACAATTAGATCTGAAACGAAACAGAAAATTAAAAGATTAGATTTTTAAATTTTCAGATCTGAAATAAAATCCCCAAATCAGCAAAGAATCAAATTGAGAATAGAAATAAGTGTTAGGGCTCTTGAAACCCTCAAGGAGATTGTGATTCTGCCCAATTGAACACCAAGATAGTTTTCCCCAAATTTCGACAATCTAATTTCACCCAAAAAGAGTATGGAAAAACCCTAGAAATTGGGGATTTTTGGGCTGATTCCTTAAGATAGAAAAAGGCTGAAAACACAATAAGAACAGAAAATAGATTAGATAATGATTCAGCACAAGTAGAAATAAAGAAAGAATTGACAGTAAGAAATTAAAAGATAAGTCCTAAGAAGCCTTGAAATCTCGAAAGATCTCACAACTCCCTTCAAACGGCTCTAATCTCCCCTCCAAAGAATATCAATGGCAAGAAGAAGGTTGAAGATGGCTCCCACAATCACAAGATTGTTAAAACAACTTCTAAAGAAAACTCAAGAGAAAAATCTTGGAGAAAACTCAAAGAAAATTCTGCTATCAACAAATCTGAAATTTTAATAATAATGATAAGTGTTTAACAAGGTGGACAGTCATGCCTTTAAATAGGCCTTATAACTAGTCCTAATCTAATTAGAAAACTAAAATAAAAAAAACTCCTAATTATTTTAATATGGAAATTCGGTCAAAGGTCATTTTATCTGGGACTCTTGGACTGAATATTGACATAAAAATTTAAACTAAGTAAATAAATAAATAAATAAATAAAAATAAAAATAAAACTTTACAACTTGGGCCACTTTGACAATTTGGCCTGATTTTCAACTAAGTATGGATGGATTTCTTGATTGGGCTGGGAATTTGCTTATTGGGCCTCGCCTTCAAGAATTTGGGCTTTTGTGACTCGTATCACTAAGTCACTACGAGTCGCTTACGAAATCACGAGAGGAAAGTGAGTGGTAAAAGGCACGAGAGTTACATCAAGTTAAAAGCCGAAATTGAGTGAAACACGAGTGGAGTGTTTATTCTTTCTGTGAGAGATTTTGTGAGGGTTTTGCTGTGAGGTTTTTATTTACATGTCTCAAAGTCCTGATGTAAGGCCGTGATGAAGGCCGTGATGCGACGTCGTTTCATTCCCTCCTACTATCATCGGGAACTCTATCAAAAGCTTCAAAATCTCACTCAAGGTTCAAAGAGTGTTGAGGATTATTTCAAAGAGATGGAGATCGCAATGATCCGAGCCGATGTCCAAGAAGATCGTGAAGCAACAATGGCGCGATTCCTTGCTGGTCTCAACCGAGATATCGCTAACATTGTGGAACTCCAACATTATGTTGAGATAGTGGACATGGTACACATGGCCATTAAGGTGGAGAAGCAACTCAAGCGAAAGAGTACCACTCGAAGTTTTCCTACCCCAAGCACAACTAGATGGAGGCAAAGTTCGAGTAAAACTAATCCACCAATCCGTGCCAAAGAGCCAATGGTGCCTACCAAAGCAAACAAACCTATGGGCGATACGAGCAAAGGTAAGGCAACCGATTCATTTGCTAATCGTTCAAGAGATATTAAGTGTTTTAAGTGCCTTAGAAGGGGCCATATTGCGAGTCAATGTCCCAATCGCAATGTCATGGTGGTTCGAGCAAATGGAGAAATCGAATCGGAGGAGGAAGAACTTGAAGACGAGCCCAAAATTGTTTCTGAAAACGATGAAGAAGTTGAACACGCTCTTGATGGAGAACTCCTCGTTGTTAAAAGAAGTCTAAGCATCCAAAGCATCGACGATGAACAACAACGAGAGAACATCTTCCATACTCGTTGTCAAGTA
The DNA here is from genome assembly GCF_007990345.1 of Gossypium hirsutum. Lineage (NCBI taxonomy): Eukaryota > Viridiplantae > Streptophyta > Magnoliopsida > Malvales > Malvaceae > Gossypium > Gossypium hirsutum. The sequence goes on along the minus strand of NC_053426.1, from coordinate 41,156,035 downwards.
CAAGGAAAGCTATGTAGTGTCATCATCGATGGAGGAAGTTGTACGAACGTAGCGAGCACTCTCATGGTGGAAAAATTAAATCTACCAACCACCAAGCATCCAACTCTGTACAAACTTCAATGGCTCAACGATGGAGGAGAGTTAAAAGTGACAAAGCAAGTTCTAGTCTCCTTTTCCATTGGAAAATATTCCGATGAAGTGCTTTGCGATGTTGTTCCGATGCACGCGGGTCACTTGTTATTGGGCCGTCCATGGCAATTCGATCGTCGAGTTATGCACGATGGTTACTCAAATCGATATTCTTTCAAGCATCTGGGGAGAAATGTAACCTTAGCACCATTGACGCCAAAGCAAGTTTATGAGGATCAACTTAAGTTGAAAAATTCTGTAGATCAAATGAGAGAAAAAGAAAAGAGCGAAAATACAAAAGAAAAGAAAAATGAAAAAAAAAAGAAAATTCAAAAAAAGAGAATGAAAAGAGAGCGATAAAAGAAAAAGAAGAAAAAGAAAAAGTGAGTGAAAAATTGAATGTCTTTGCAAAAGCAAATGATGTTCGAAAAGCGTTTTTGGCAAAACAATCGATCCTTGTACTTATGTATAAGGAAAATTTGTTTAATACTAACGACTTATCCGGAGATCCCCCTTCTTCTGTTCTGTCTCTCTTGCAGGATTTCAAAGACGTTTTTCTGGATGAAGTGCCAAGTGGTTTGCCACCACTTCGTGGGATTGAGCACCAAATCGATTTTATGCCCGGAGCTGTTATTCCTAATCGGCCAGCATACCGAACCAATCTCGAAGAAACCAAAGAGCTTCAACGTCAAATCAACGAACTCATGGAAAAGGGCTATATTCGAGAGAGCCTTAGCCCATGCGCTGTACTGGTTTTGTTGGTACCAAAGAAGGACAGAACGTGGCGCATGTGCGTCGATTGCCGTGCCGTAAATAAAATCACCATCAAGTATAGGCATCCCATACCGCGTTTAGATGATATGCTCGATGAGTTAAGTGGTGCCAAGTTATTCTCAAAAATTGATCTCAAAAGCGGATACCATCAGATTCGAATGTGCGAAGGTGACGAGTGGAAAACCGCTTTTAAAACGAAACATGGTTTGTATGAATGGTTGGTAATGCCATTCGGCTTAACCAACGCCCCTAGCACTTTTATGAGACTTATGAACTATGTTTTACGAAATTTCATTGGAAGTTCTTAGAAAAGAGACTTTGTATGCTAATCTTAAAAAGTGTACATTTTGTTCTGACAAAGTTATCTTTTTAGGTTTCGTGGTTAGCTCGGAGGGCCTCGAAGTAGATAGCGAAAAGATTAAGGCGATTCAAGAATGGCCGAGACCGACGAGCATAAGCCAAGTGCGAAGCTTCCATGGCCTAGCAAGTTTCTATAGGCGATTTGTACCCAACTTTAGCACGTTGGCTGCACCGTTGACAAGCACTATCAAGAAGAATTCGACTTTTCATTGGGGCGAAGAGCAAGAAAATTCTTTTAATATTATTAAAGATTGTCTTACTAAAGCTCCGTTGTTAGCACTGCCTGATTTTTCTAAAACATTTGAAATTGAGTGTGATGCCTCAGGTGTTGGAATAGGTGCCGTGCTAACTCAAGACGGAGGCCGATCGCTTACTTTAGTGAAAAGTTGAATGGTGCCGTGCTAAACTACCCCGTTTATGACAAGGAGATGTATGCACTTATCCGCGCTCTCGAGACTTGGCAACATTATTTGTGGCCAAGGAGTTCGTGATCCATTCGGATCATGAAGCGTTAAAGCACATTAAAGGACAACACAAATTAAACAAACGCCATGCTAAGTGGGTAGAGTATTTGGAGTCATTTCCCTATGTCATTAAGTATAAAAAGGGTAAGGAAAATATCGTAGCTGATGCTCTTTCAAGAAGGTATACCCTTTTGTCGTATTTGGACTCTAAACTGCTTGGTTTTGCATTGTTAAAAGATTTATATCCTGCTGATGATGATTTTGGAGAAATATTTGTTGCTTGTGAAAGTATTGCTATTGATAAGTTTTATAGGAGCGACGGGTTCCTTTTTAGAGAAGGAAAATTATGTGTGCCGCGGAGTTCCATACGAGACCTATTAGTACATGAGGCGCATGGCGGAGGCCTTATGGGCCATTTTGGCGTTGGAAAAACCTTAGCAACCCTCCAAGAGCATTTTTATTGGCCGAAAATGAAAAGGGACGTTGAACGAGTGTGTGCGCGATGTGTGACGTGCAAGAAGGCCAAATCCAAGATTAAGCCGCACGGGTTGTATACGCCGCTCCCTATACCCGACGCACCTTGGGAGGACATTTCCATGGATTTTGTCCTTGGATTGCCTAGGACTAAAACGGGGAAGGACTCTATTTTTGTTGTTGTTGATCGCTTTTCCAAAATGTCTCATTTTATTTCTTGTTCAAAAACTGATGATGCCATTCACATTGCTAATCTTTTCTTTAAGGAAATTGTTCGTTTGCATGGCATCCCGAGGACGATTGTTTCTGATCGAGATGCGAAGTTTTTGAGCCATTTTTGGAGATCGCTTTGGGGAAAGCTTGGAACTAAGTTGTTGTTTTCAACCACTTGCCACCCCCAAACAGATGGACAAACGGAAGTGGTCAACCGAGTGCTATCAACTTTGTTACGAGCCATCATACGAAAAACCTTAAGTCGTGGGAGGAGTGTTTGCCACATGTAGAATTTGCGTATAATCGATCCGTTCACTCGGCAACTAAACACTCTCCTTTTGAAATTGTTTATGGATTTAATCCGTTAACTCCTTTAGATTTAGTATCTTTACCTAACGATCAACTTATTCATGCAGATGCTAAAAAGAAGGCCGAATATGTAAAGGAGTTACATCGGAAAGTTCGAGCCAACATTGAAGCAAGAACCGAAAGTTATGCTAGGAAGCGAACAAGGGTCGTAAAAGAATTATCTTCGAACCTGGTGATTGGGTTTGGGTTCACATGAGAAAGGAACGTTTTCCCGCCCAACGAAGGTCAAAGCTACTACCGCGTGGTGATGGCCCTTTTCAAGTCTTGGAACGAATCAACAGAATTCTTATCGACTTGATCTACCAGGTGAGTATAACATAAGTGCAAGTTTTAATGTCTCTGACTTATCCCCTTTTGATGCAGATTCCGATTTGAGGGCAAATCGCTTTGAAGAGGGGGAGGATGATACAGCCACGCCTCAAGTCCAACCTAGCTCGAGCAAGGAGCCTTTGGAGCTGCCTCAAGGTCCAATCACCCGATCACGAGCTAAACAATTCAAGGAGGCTGTTTCGGCCTTAGTAGATCAAGTTTGGGGCGAGACTTTGGTTGGACGCATTGATGAAGCTTGGACAAACTCGATGAGCCTTCCTTGCACTTTGTTACGAGCTGAATTAAGCTCCACTTCAGCTCATTAAATTCAAACCAGCTCAAAATTAGCTCAAAATAACTTAGTCAATCATATAGTAGCTGAAATAATTAATTGAGTTAGTTAAATTAGTTATTTACAAGCTTAATTAATTTTCGTTATTAAATTGGTCTTAAATCTGGTCAAACTTAATTATGCATGATTAATTGTGTTTTCTTATATGTTATTAAGTCAAATTAAATTCCTACAGCTCATAAATAAGTCTTAATACATGTTTTAATGTGTCTTGTCCAAACTGAATTAATTAGACTTAGTTTAATTAATTGAGTTTTGTTTTAATTATTTGGATTAATGTTGTCTAAATTTCGTTTTTAATATGATTCAGCTGAATAATGATCAACTAAATTCATTTGTTCATGTGTGTAGGTTGGCCGAATGTGGGTGGAAGCATTTAAGCTAGGTGCATGCATCATAGGTTCAATGAATGTGGCGTTACATGCATGAGGAATGTTCAGCTGATTTTAAATGATTCAAGAACCAGCATAATGCCGTTCACACATGAAGTTCACACTCTTGGCTTTTCGGTTTTGGAATGTTCACACACAAAGACTCTTTGAAACCGAGTGTTCACACTTCATTTGGCCATTCAAATCCCTCTTAATGGCTGGTCACTTTTCAGCAAAAGCTACAAATTAAATGAGCTTATTTATGCACATTGACCGAATCTAGCTCATCCATGCACCATTCAAGTTGTCCAAGGTTCAATGTGAATTCTAGAAGCTTTCCAAGTTCAGCCGAACCTAGCCAAGCCATTGAAGAATTCATTAGCTTAGTTTTTAAGAAAATGTATGTGACTATCCGGCTAACTTAGTTGCTGATTATAAATAGCTGAAATTTCATTTTGTAAAGGACTTTTTGACATTTTTAAGTAACGAATTGCTGCCAAATTTGTGAGGCATTTTCTCTCAAATTTCGTTCGGGACCCGTAAGACTTATCTAGCTTCTAGTGGCGTCTTTCCGAGTCTTTCTTTCGAACTTATCACTCCCTAAACCCGAGTGTGGCGTTCACCTTTGATACCTTTGGTTCATACTTTACTAAGTATCGGGTCAAGGTTCTTATCAACCATTTCCAACTCAATTTGGTCCTATAAGTTTCGGGTCGACACTTTTCTTTAGTGTTGGTTTCACTCTTGACCTTTTTGAACCATTACCATTTCGTACCAAATCCCTTACCATTTCGTACCAATTCCCAAATACCAAAACGTACCAAAACCAAATACCATTTCTTAATTAATCCTAAACTGAACTCGACCATTCTAGTCATACCATTTTGACTTAAACCAAATCCATATCCAACTTTGCACGGACTTACTTTACTTCTTTGAACTCAAATATATTCTATCTTCTTCTTGTCTAATATACTTCTTCGTTTACGATCGGGAACTAAACGACTCGAGTTCAACTACTAAACCGAGGTCGTATCACCTTATCAACTACAAGGGCTTAGCAACGAAAGCCAATTTAAGGTCACTCAACAAGTGCGCATCGCCTTTTCTATCGGTAAATATCAAGACGAAGTCGTGTGCGACGTAGTACCTATTCAAGCCTGCCATTTATTGCTAGGAGAACCATGGCAACTAGATGAAAGGTCACTCACGATGGTCGTACCAATAGGTATTCTTTCAAGTATCAAGGAAGGAAAATCACCTTAGTGCCGCTCACTCCGGAACAAGTCCATGAGGACCAAATCAAACTGAAAAATTATGTTGTTAAAACAAGTGAGGAAAAAGAAAAAGAGAATGAAAAAGAGCAAAAAGAGATTGAGAGTGAAAAGGAATGTGAAACAGAAAAGAAAATTGAAAAAGAAGTTGAAGAAAGAAGAGAAAATGAGTTAGAAAAAGAAACAAAAGAAAAAGAAGAGGAAAGGCTAGTGAGGAATGTTTTCACTAACCAAGATATGAATTTTTCTTGTGTTGCTACTTTTCAGGTTCCCGAAGGACCGAAAGATAACTTTCAACTTCAATACCTCTCAAATGAAAGACGCTTTCATACGATCAACTTAGGCAAAGATGAAATCACACTACATGATCCCGAAGGTAAGCGAGGTAAGGAAATTTTAGAAACCGAGTCCAGTGCAGATTTGAAAATTATTGATAAAACTTTTGGTGACTTAGTTCTTAAAAGATCCCCTCATTTTGATCCGATTAATTGTTACTCTTCGATTGTGGTTGATAAAGTCATTATGAAAAGAAGCGTGATTTGTTATTCTCTTGATTTACCTTGTGTAAAATCCTCGAATTTGTCCAAATCTGTTTTGGAGAATAAGGTAACGAAATTTTCCAAATTTGTTTTCAATTTATATTCGTGCCTTAAATAGTTTATGTGGTTGTACATGAAGTCTGAGTTCCATTTGACAAAGGTTAACTCAACAACGGAGATTCGACTACACTATGCCCCCGATGAGCGAAGGTTTGTTTTAAATGAAAAAGGTAAAATCGACCCTTATTCTTTTGCTTATCAAGGTAAGATGCTTGAAACCTTTGAAACACTTTTGTACTCCTCGGATAGCGACAAAGATTGTGTTGATGAACAATTAGATCGAAACGTGCTTGACTGTCCTATTTTATTTATTGATGATCTATCTGTTTTGATGGTTGATAAAAAGATTCTTGTTTTTGATAATGCATGTGTGAGTGAATCTATAGACCGTCGATTAATGCATGGTATGATTATGCAACTCTGTGAACCATGTGAATCTTTTCAAATACCTACTTGTGACGATTATGTTTACCATTTGATTTATTACTCGCAATTTATTCATGGTTTGTGGGAACAATTTGAGACGACTGAATGCCTTAAAACATGTCCATCTTTTGACGAGGCAGTGGCGAGTAAATTAGATTGTTTGCATGGTAATCTGAATCTGTCCATTCACATGCGTTATACCTGTTCTGTTATGCTTATGATTGGACTACAAGCTTGTTTCCGTTGCTATTTACTATCTCATGGCTATTCTTTTCAGTGGACTCAATTGCCATTAGTCCCGTTCGATAGAGGAAAGTCGAGTTCATTTGATTTTTCAGATTCGAGGACGAATCTTTTTGAGGAAGGGGGGAATGATACGAGTCACAAGGCCCAACCCAAGCTCAAGAAGGTGATGGGCTCAAATCAAGAAAATCAAGATTCACTTTCTTGTTTTCAAGAAAATCAAGAAACCGAATCTTGGCCCAATTATGCTGTTCGAAGAGATTTCAAGAATCAAGAAAATCAAGATTTCAAATCTTGGAAATCTTGGTCCAAGAAACCAAATCTTGCAGCCAACATGCATTGAATCTCCGTTACGAGCATCAACGACCTAATTTCGGAAGGAGATGGATCACAAGCCCAAATTCTTGAAGGCGAGGCCCAATAACCAAAATCCAGCCCAATCAAGAAATTTCTTCATACTTAGTTGAAAATCAGGCCAAAATGTCAAAGGGCCCAATTTGTAAACATCTTACTTGTTTAATTTAATTTTTTAATCTTTGGAGCATTACATGTAAAATTCGGCCCAAAACAGCCCATATAAGTGCATGGCCGAATTTACCTTGTTATTTTATTAATTAGGTTTAATTTTTTATTAGTTACTTGTGAGATTAGGATTTGTTGGAAGCCTATATAAGCATTGGCCAGCCACCCTTTGTAAAAACATCTTATTATTATTTTTTCTATCAAATTTCAGATTTGTTGAGTGCAGAATTTTCTTTGGGGTTTTCTCCAAGAATTCTCTCTTGAGTTTCTTTAGAAGTTGTTTTAACAATCTTTTGATTGTGAGAGCCATCTTCAACCTTCTTCTTGCCATCGATATTCTTTGGAGGGGAGATTAGTGATACGCCCCGGCCTCGGTGATGAGAGTCGAGTCGTTGATGTACCCGATCGTGAATTGGAGTAATATCAAGGTTTGTCGAAGATAGGTTAAGAAAGAAGGGATAAAGGCTCAAATTTAGTTCAAAAGGGGTTATGAAGTGTATTGAGGATGATAGGTGAATGAAAACCAAGTATTCAAGTTGAACCAACACAATATAAGTGTGTTAACCCGGGACTTATACGAATACTTAGGAAAGGTTAAATGTTGTATGGATGGAAAAACGAATAAAATGGAACCTTGACCCACTATCAAAGATGATAGGAACCTCGGTATAACTTGAACGCCACACTTTGGATGCAAAGTGATAAGTTCGGATAAGAAGAATGGGTTGACGCCACAAGGGTTACTTGATAAGTCAAACGAGTCTTTGGAGAACAATGAGAGTTGTAAACAATCTCACAAAATGTAAAAACATTAATTCAAGGTTCTTCTCCCTTTTTACAATAAAATTTAACACATATTTATAGGCAAAACAAAAGGGTAGCCGAATGGGTAAAATTGGAAGCCAAATTCGGCCATGGTGCTTCCTCAATTTGTTCCTTAAATTATGCATGATGTTGGCCAAATGCTTCCTTAAATTCTTCCATGAATTATGCATGATGTTGGTCAAATGCTTCCTCAAATTCTTCCATGAATTATGCATGATGTTGGTCAAGTGCTTCCTTAATTTGTTCCATAAATTATGCATGATGTTGGTCAAATGCTTCCTTAATTTCATGTCGTTCACCTCCACATTAATTCGGCTTTTATGCTTGTTGCAGTCCACCTCTTCTTTGCCGTCCATGTACATTGTCCTAGCAAATTCAACAAATTTACTTAGCTTAAATCGCACACATTAAATAATTGTAATAAGGCAAACACATTTATGCTAGGTAATAATTAAAACAATTTAAAATGCAATAAACAAACATAATTAAAATGTCTAGATTTCTTAATTAAACACTTAGTAATTATTTGAGCTAAAATAACTAACTCAACTAATTAATTTATTCCGGCAAATTAAATTAAAAGAGCTAAAGAGCTAATAACGAGCTCAACGAGTTAAACTGAGCTTGAATGAGCTGACTTGAGCACGAATGAGCTAACTTGAGCTCGAATGAGTTGAACCACACGAAAAGAAATTCAAATGAGCTAAAAATTAGCTTCATCTTGCACTTGGGGCCCTCGTGTTTAGGCCAATCTCGACGGCGTTGGGTTGTGACATTACATGATGCGATCAGGATCACATCAATTAGAGCCGTTTGAAGAGATTTGTGAAATCTTTTGGGATTTCAAGGATCTTTAGGACTTATCCTTTAATTTTTGCTGTTCAATTTCTTTTATTTAATTCTACTTGTGCCGAATCTCAATTCTAATCTATTTGCTGTTTTATTTATGTTTCCAGCCCTTGTTTATCTTAAAGAATTGATCAATTTCACTTTTTGCTGGAGTTCGACAATCAGCCCTAAATCCCCAAATTCTAGGGTTCTTGCCGAATGCACACTTATTCTTCTTGGGTGAATTTGGATGTGGAAACTTAGGGGAAACTTTCGTGGTGGTCAATTGAGCAGATCGCCCTCGCTTTCTCAGCCTCAATTGATGTGATCCAGCTCGGTTGATTGAGTCGATTCACTTGATTGCCCGATCGTCGACGAGAAGTTCGTTCGAAATTGTTTTAAGATGAAGATTGTTTTCAGTTTAAGCGGAAGACTTTTAAAAGGGTTCAAAAGATAGGCTAAATTCGGATATTTTGTAGGTTCGGTTTAATAAGAAAAGAAATAAAGTTTATATTTAATAAATAGGATGGAGATGGAAAAATGAACTTAAGTATTAAGAACGATTCAATACTATGTAAAGTATTGCCCCGGGACTTATATTGCTTAAGGTGGGTTTAATGGAAGTCGAAGATGGACCTTGACCCGTTACCTATAGAGAGGTAGGAACCAAAGGTATAAAAAGGTGGATGAACGCCACACCAGGATGGTGATAAGTTCAAAAGAGAACGATAGACGCCACTAGCACGCTAGATAAGTCAGATCGAAACTCGTACGAATTTAGAGAGGAGCAAACTCACTCTTTGAACAAAGTTCATTCAAATGATCAAAAGTCAAAAGTCCTTTACAAATGAAATCAACAAACTATTTATACTAGTTTCTTATGCTAACCGAATAGTCCATTCATGAACTTATGATTAAGTAATGAACCTAAATTAAGACATGAACCTTCTAGAAAAATGACCAATGGTGTCCTTGTCCATGTTCGACCGAATGGGAGATGAATGGGCAGCTTCATGTATGAGCAAACTTTGGAAGCCAATGGGATTGTCTAGGTTCGGCCATGGGATGCATGAAACTCCCAAAGGGTGTCTCTTGGCCGAATAGGTGCTTAGGAAACTCCAAGGGTCCTCCCACATGCATCGATTGTACATGGAACTTGGAAGGGGCCTTGAACCTAGCCATACATGCACTTGCATTGATTACCCCCCATTCATGCATGTGTGCCGTCCAAGGGAGATGCACCTTTCAATATGCATTAACCTTCCATGTACATGAATGTATGTCCTCCAAACATTGAACCGGTCCATGCATGTATCCTCCCGTTCAATTAACTTTCCCATGGACCTTGCATTAAATGCCATGAATGTATCTTCCAAATTCGGCTAACCTACAAAAGTAAATAACATAATTAAATAACACACAACTATTCATATAATTATAATTTAAAATAATAACTAAATAACTTAATATCACTAACTAAATTTGAACACAATAATTATAAGTCAACTTATAATAAATTCAGCTAGCTCAAAAATAGTCAAAACACTTAATGAGTTGAAATTGAGCTAGGGGTTTCGGCATGAGCTGTAGCAAACTTAATTATAAACTAAATTAAGACTTAGTTTATTGAAAGAAAGAAAGAAGGAGCTGAAAGTAAGCTCGGTTGAGCTCAAACGAGCTGAAACAAGCTCAAATGAGCTGAGTTGAGCTGGACGGTGCTCGAGGAGCTAGAAATGAGCTAGGATCAGCTTGCCAACAATGCACGGGTCCTTTGGATAGTTGCTTCAAGCTGATTTTGTGAGCTTTGGCCCTTGTTTCGAACCAAGGTTTTGCATTAGAAGCTAAAATAGCTTCTAGGAAATGTTTAGCATAAGCTTGAGTTATAGGTCCTTTAGGTAGGTCGTTTAAATCTTGGTTTGCACTCGAGGATGCCCCGGGTGTGCTCACATCATTCCCTCCCTCTTTAAAGCGATTTGTCCCCAAATCGGGCCATTTTCTCGAAAAAAATTTTACATCGTCACCAGCCCTTTTGTCGATGGAATTGGCATAGTTGCTCCCAAAAACCTGCAAATCAGACATGCCTTGAGTAGGACACAATTTATGTTTATACCCTCCCTCTTTAGGAGGGAACCACTTCGAAGTGTCACCTACACAAAAATTAAATAGATTAGTGACACCTTGGTTTATAAGTTCAAAAGGTCTTCTTAAGATCTTATGCAAAAATTGAACAAATGAACCAATGCCGGGATCAAAAGTGAAAGTTGATTTTACCTTTCCACAATGAGTTAAGAATTTCTTCGTTGGAGATATACCAAAAACAAGAAGCATTCGGGAATTATAATTTTGGACAACAAAAATCCATGACTTAAAAACTTTGAACAATGATGTAGAGCCAAAGGTTCGATTTAGCGTTTGCAACTTGTCATAGTTCAACAACTTCGTTTTCAAATTTAAAGTCATAACATCAAGCAAGCACAAATGGTTCACACATCTATTCACACATAGCGATAAGATTCGGAAAAGATGAGAAGATTCAACATATTTATTCCAAACAAAATTAGAGTACTCACCTTTATTTATCAACAACTTAAGATAACTTGCTCCGGGCTTAAACACACGATTTTGGTCATTCTTTGTTAAAAACAGCAAAGGCTTTTTCAAACATGCAAAATTTATACAACAAGGCAGATTTGAGACACCATCTTCAACTTTAAGTGCACTAACCATTTTACATGTCATCCTCGTATCAAACAAACAAATCAAAGACATGCATGTTTTCAAGCATTCATGCATCTCAAATCTCATACGTACATTCTTATTTAGACAAAGTAGTTTCTCATAAAAGATCAATGAGTGCACATTTTTACTCAAATCAAGCAGATGGAAAGGCTTATATGTTTTCTTATCTTGCAAATGCCGAATATTTATTATTTCAATAACAAACTCATTAGCATCACAATTTCCAAAAACATTATTCTTCTTGCCATCATTCCACGCAAATATGATATTATCAATCAAAGAATGGCAAGTAACCACATCAAAATTCAGATCATTTTTAAAGGACAAATCATCAACAAGGTTTCCATCAACAATCGAATAAGGCAGAGGTGCTTTAAAATTTTCAACATTCATACCTTGCTCCTCTTTTGGCTTAGGCGAACTACGATCATTGAGAATGTTACCTTTTTCAACCAAGGTGAACCCTCTCTCTTTCGAAAGGTATTGAAGTCGAAACTTGTCAATCGATTCCTTGGAAACCTGGAAAGAAGAAAATTTACACGGCAAACTTGCAAATGGGTTAGTTAGAACATTCCTCACTTTTGCTCGATTACTTTCTCCTTTTTCACTCTTCTCTTTTTCAAACTCTTTTTCAAATTCTTTTTTCGCTTTTTCTTTTTCTTTTTCAATTTTCTTTTCTTCATTTTCTTTTTCTCTCACTTTTTTGATTTCTTTTTCTTTTGCAATTTCTTTTTCTTTTTCGTTTTCTTTTTGTTTTCTTTCAATTTCTCTTTCTCGCTTGCACTCTTGTTCAATCTCAATTTCTTTTTTGAATTCTTTCTCTTCATTTTCTTTTTCTCTCACTTTTTTGATTTCTTGTTCCTTTTCTTTCATTTCTTTTTTTCGTCTCTCGATTTCATTCCATATATGCTCATTTTCTCTCATCAACATTTCTTGTCTTTCTTTTCTTCTTATTTCTTTTTCTTTTTGCCTCGCTCTTTCATTATAGGATGGAGATGTTGCAAAAGAATCAGCACAAAATGACTCTCGTTGGGTATAATTAGAATGACTTTCATACAAAAAATGATCACCTCTTCGAGATTGATTCTTGGCGGACGAATACCTTGGTGCATATGAAGGACTACTTGTGATTCCTCGTTTGTCACCTTGAAAAGCTTCAAACTCAAAACTTGCTTTGCTTCGTCTTGAGTTCCTCATTGAATAGAAATCCCGATAAGGATCTCTTAGCGAGTAGTCTTTGGATGCGTATTGCCGTGATGATCTCGACTCCGTTTCTCGACTTGGTGGATTTTGTTTCCGTTGGGACTTTTCCTCCACTCGGTTCAAACGTCTTTTTAATGGGCTTAGTTTTTCCTCCAAAATTCGGCCCATCTCGTTCACCAAGTATTGAAATTCATTAGTAGAGAATTCTTCTTGAGACATGATTTAATTACTAAAAAAAATGATTAAAACAAAACAAAAATTAAATACCTCACCACAAAAATCTCACGTTTCACTCACAAAGAAAATTGGATAACACTCCACTCGTGTTTACACTTGTTTAATGGCTTTTGCTCGCTCTAATGTACTCACCACTCGTGCCTTTTTCCGCTCGTCTCACTCTCGTGAATTCGTATTTTGTTTCAAGAAGACTTATTGCGGCTTAGAGGGTCGGCTTCAAATGGGTTACAAGGGATAACGTCGGGTGTAGGGTAGGCTAAACAAAGAAAATAAAAATCAAAGTATGTGTGGCGTTTTGGGGGGGTAGAGGGAATGGTAGAATGAATGGATGCTTGGAAGCAACAAGAAACAAAATAAAACTCACAAGACTTTTCACTTTTTTTTTATACTTCAAAATTTTTTTTTGAATTTTTTTTTTCAAATTTCCTCCTCTTTTTTTTTGATTTTTTTTTCGTTACGAACCTACTCCGAGCTTGATACGAATGTCGGCACTCCTTGTTTTAGTAGCTCTGATACCAAATGATGTGATCCGGCTCGGTTGATTGAGTCGATTCACTTGATTGCCCGATCGTCGACGAGAAGTTCGTTCGAAATTGTTTTAAGATGAAGATTGTTTTCAGTTTAAGCGGAAGACTTTTAAAAGGGTTCAAAAGATAGGCTAAATTCGGATATTTTGTAGGTTCGGTTTAATAAGAAAAGAAATAAAGTTTATATTTAATAAATAGGATGGAGATGGAAAAATGAACTTAAGTATTAAGAACGATTCAATACTATGTAAAGTATTGCCCCGGGACTTATATTGCTTAAGGTGGGTTTAATGGAAGTCGAAGATGGACCTTGACCCGTTACCTATAGAGAGGTAGGAACCAAAGGTATAAAAAGGTGGATGAACGCCACACCAGGATGGTGATAAGTTCAAAAGAGAACGATAGACGCCACTAGCACGCTAGATAAGTCAGATCGAAACTCGTACGAATTTAGAGAGGAGCAAACTCACTCTTTGAACAAAGTTCATTCAAATGATCAAAAGTCAAAAGTCCTTTACAAATGAAATCAACAAACTATTTATACTAGTTTCTTATGCTAACCGAATAGTCCATTCATGAACTTATGATTAAGTAATGAACCTAAATTAAGCATGAACCTTCTAGAAAAATGACCAATGGTGTCCTTGTCCATGTTCGACCGAATGGGAGATGAATGGGCAGCTTCATGTATGAGCAAACTTTGGAAGCCAATGGGATTGTCTAGGTTCGGCCATGGGATGCATGAAACTCCCAAAGGGTGTCTCTTGGCCGAATAGGTGCTTAGGAAACTCCAAGGGTCCTCCCACATGCATCGATTGTACATGGAACTTGGAAGGGGCCTTGAACCTAGCCATACATGCACTTGCATTGATTACCCCCCCATTCATGCATGTGTGCCGTCCAAGGGAGATGCACCTTTCAATATGCATTAACCTTCCATGTACATGAATGTATGTCCTCCAAACATTGAACCGGTCCATGCATGTATCCTCCCGTTCAATTAACTTTCCCATGGACCTTGCATTAAATGCCATGAATGTATCTTCCAAATTCGGCTAACCTACAAAAGTAAATAACATAATTAAATAACACACAACTATTCATATAATTATAATTTAAAATAATAACTAAATAACTTAATATCACTAACTAAATTTGAACACAATAATTATAAGTCAACTTATAATAAATTCAGCTAGCTCAAAAATAGTCAAAACACTTAATGAGTTGAAATTGAGCTAGGGGTTTCGGCATGAGCTGTAGCAAACTTAATTATAAACTAAATTAAGACTTAGTTTATTGAAAGAAAGAAAGAAGGAGCTGAAAGTAAGCTCGGTTGAGCTCAAACGAGCTGAAACAAGCTCAAATGAGCTGAGTTGAGCTGGACGGTGCTCGAGGAGCTAGAAATGAGCTAGGATCAGCTTGCCAACAATGCACGGGTCCTTTGGATAGTTGCTTCAAGCTGATTTTGTGAGCTTTGGCCCTTGTTTCGAACCAAGGTTTTGCATTAGAAGCTAAAATAGCTTCTAGGAAATGTTTAGCATAAGCTTGAGTTATAGGTCCTTTAGGTAGGTCGTTTAAATCTTGGTTTGCACTCGAGGATGCCCCGGGTGTGCTCACATCATCAATAGCCGTTTTATGCCTTCAATTTCTTTCTTTCTCATTGACGCATAAACCCTAATTTATTTCAAGAAATTCTGGTCGATCTAATTTGCTTGCTGATTTGGTGTTCTTTGACAGATTCGGCTTGTGGGAGTTCATTCTTGGGAATCAATTTCGTGTTCTTGGTTTCAAGAAACCTCTTTCATAAGTGTTTCGTTCCTTGATTAGATCTTGCTGATTTTTAGGGTTCTTATTCCAGATTTTAATTTTCCAGATTTAATCTCGTTCTTTGTTTGATTTCAGATCTGTTCGTTTAGAGCTTTCGTAGGAGTTTCCCGTGACTTGGCAACTCGATCTTGGTCTGCGCGCAACCCTGTATCACGCATAGTGGTGGCCTGATGGGACACTTTGGAATAAGCAAGACATTGTCGACCCTCCATGAACATTTTTATTGGCCGCGAATGTGGAGAGACGTGGAGTGGATCTGTGAACGCTACCTAATTTGTAAACGAGCTAAGTCGAAGGTCCAACCTCATGGACTTTACATACCACTTCCCATTCCCGACACCCCGTGGATCGATGTCTCTATAGATTTTATTCTTGGATTATCGAAAACTAAGACAGGGAAGGACTCAATCTTTGTTGTAGTCGATAGATTTTCTAAAATGTCACATTTTATTTCTTGTGCTAAAACTGATGACGCTGTGCATATTGCTAATTTGTTTTTTAGGGAAATTGCACGACTGCATGGATTACCAAGAACGATTGTTTTCGATCGAGATACAAAGTTCTTGAGTCACTTTTGGCAGACATTATGGGGAAAACTTGGGACGAAGTTATTGTTTTCAACCACTTGTCATCCCCAAATGGATGGCCAAACCGAGGTGGTAAACCGAGTTTTGTCAACTTTGTTGCGAGCGCTGGTACGAAATAACCTCAAGACGTGGGAAGAATGCTTACCCCACATCGAGTTTGCTTATAATCGTTCTGTTCACTCGGCAACCAAATTCTCTCCTTTTGAGACTGTCTATGGATTTAATCCTCTTACTCCTCTTGATTTATTACCATTTCCTATTGATCAATTTGTCCATACAGATGCAAGGAAAAAGGCTGAATTTGTCAAGGAATTACATAGGAAAGTTTGAGAGAATATTGAATCTCGAACCGAGCAATACGTCCAACGAGCCAACAAAGGACGAAAACGAGTTATATTTCAACCCGGAGACTGGGTCTAGGTGCACATGAGAAAAGAAAGGTTTCCGGCTCAACGAAGATCTAACTTGTTGCTGCGAGGAGATGGCCCCTTCCAAGTCATCGAGCGAATCAATGAAAATTCGTATAAGCTTGACTTACCAGGTGAGTACAATGTTAGTGCTAGTTTTAATGTCTCTGACTTGACTCCTTTCGATGTAGATACTGACTTGAGGATAAGTCATTTTCAAGAGGGGGAGGACGATACGATCACGGCTTCCCATAAGTCAAGTCCAAGCCGAGATCCAATGGTGCTACCTCAAGGGCCAATCACAAGGGCTCGTGCAAAACAATTTAAAGAAGCTATTATAGCTTTAGTTCAGCATGTGTGGGATGATGTCAATGCTAGACCTATCGAACCAGTTCGTGGCCATTTTGGAAATCCATGCCGAACTTTTCTACAAGTTCAGTTTAGCTCACTGAGCTCACCTTCAGTTCAAGTTAGCTCCCATGTAGCTCCACACTAGCTCATTAGCTCGGGACCAGCTCATTATCAGCTCACGAGTTTAAGCCCAGCTCGGGTTTAGCTCATGAATGTTACATCAGCTCGTAAGTTCACTTTGAATTCATTTGACTACTATTGACTTTTTAATTAATAAGTTCAATAATTAGTTAATTAATATCCTACATATTAAATTTAGTTCACATTAGTTATCTTAAGTATGTCTTAAAAGTGTTTATTGATGATAATTAAATTTTTCATAACCGAATTTAATGTTGATATTTGTGTTCACATTAGTTTGAATTAATTCTGTTCACATTTCTTGTAGAAACGCAATGGACATATGGAGATTAAAAGCAAGCATGAATTTTGAAGGTGCATGGACGGTTGGGGGACTTGAATCTCTTAGGTGCATGTTCGGCCAAGTGCATGTATGACCATATTCAATGTCTTTAAGGTTCATGAATGTTTCCATTCATGTATGGTGTGCTATCTCTTCATTCTCCAAGGTGACCATTCGGCCAAAGGACACTCACACATGCATGAAGATAGCTTGGCCAATTAGCTTCCCCATGACTCTCCTTAATTCGTTCACACCTATGTTCACATGGCAAGACTATTCGGTTCACCTTGTTCACACTAGAAGACTCTTCAACATTCGGTTTCACACACATGATGGCCCTTGGAGTGTCCACAATTAATTCATACTTTTTGGCCAAACATTGCTTCATTTAACAAGGTTGGCCGAACCTCACAGGTGACCATTGGACATCATGCATTCACTTAGTGTTTTCTTAAGCATGAAGATTCATTCATTTCCTATTACCATAGCCGAATCTAGACATGCCCATTAAGGGTCATTTTTCTAGAATTTTCTTTAATTAATGTGTAAGCATGAAAGGCCAATCGGCTACCTAGACTTAGGCCTATAAATACTTGTTCAATTTCCATGTAAAGGACTTTTTGAAACTTTTGTTAATGTTATGCTGCCGAAATTGTGAGGCAAACTTTTCTTATATTTCGTTCAAAGATTCGTTTGGCGTTCCTAGCATTCTAGTTGTGTCAACCGTGTTCTTTGTCATACCCGAACTTATCACTATTCGTAGTGTGGCGTTCAACATACCGAGGTTCCTATCTTGTTAGATAGTGGGTCGAGGTTTCCTTTACCAAACCTATAACCGAACTTAAAAGGCTTAATCAACGGGTCGATACCATTTCTTGAAAGTACCTTTAGTAGTTCCAAACCCGTTCTCTTCTTTACTTAGTCGAACCTAAACCGAGCAATTTGTTCATATCCTTTTGTTCCTACCCTTTCGTTCCTACCATTCCATTCGTACCCCTCTTTCTACTTTGACCATACCTTCAACTCAACTAAACCTAACGTAACTTCTCGTAGACGATCGGGCAATCTACATACGACTCGACTCTTCCCGAGATGGTTCGTATCAATGTATGGTGATAGGCTCAGCTAATGAGAAACAAGGTTAGGTGATGGCAAGAGGGTTTGGTTTGAAATTAACAAGAAAGTAAAAAGAATATAGAGATGGAATATTAAACTTAAATGTCAGGAATGATTCAACACTAAAAAGTGTCACCTCGGTTCCTATATTGTTTAAGGTGAAGGATGAAGTAGCTAGATAGGTGAACGCCACACCAATATGGTGATAAGTTCAAAACAAGCTCGGTAGACGCCATTAGCACAACCAGATAAGTCTTCGAAACTTGTACAAGATATGAGAGGAAGCAACCTCACAGAAACAATGTTTCATTAATCAAATTGTCAAATGTCCTTTTACAAAGAAATAAACAAACTATTTATGGTCTAGCATGTGATAGCCGAATGGACAAAATTAACTAGCTTAAAGGCTAAGTAATTCGGCTAAGAATGCACTACAATATTCTAGAATAAATCATTAAAAAGTCCAAGTCCATATTCGGCTGAATATAACTCCAATGGGCAGCTTCATGATTAAGGAAAAATCATTTGAAGGATGATGAACGAATGGCAGCTTAATGGCTTGTCTAAATTCGGCCATGGAATGAATGGAGAATTAAAGAAGTATCTTTTGGCTTAATAGACACCTAGGGAAGTCATTTGGGTAGCGAACGATTCATGTATCAAGAACTAGATGCATTCTCCCATTCGTTGTAACTTGCTATCCATGCATCTTCTCTTATTCTTCATTCATGAATTGAATTTGGAAATTGATTATGCAGCTACCCCTTGGCCTAATAAGTTCTTAGGAAACCCAATAGATCACCCACATACATTCGGTCATGCATGAAACTAAAAAGGGGTCTTGAATCTAGCCGTTCATGAACATTCAATAAATGCTCCCCATACATGCATGTGTACCGTCCAAAGGAAATGTATGACATTAATCCATATGCATGTATCCAAGCCGTCCAAAAGAAATGTATGACATTAATCCATATGCATGTATCCAAGCCACCCAAGTGCATGCACATATTTCTTTCCAAGCATTGAACCAAGCCGTGCATGAATCTTCTCATTCATTAAATTAAACTCGTGCATACACCTAGCCTGATACGATCCGCCTCGGGAAGAGTCGAGTCGTATACTGAGTTGCCCGATCGTCTTAACGAGAAGTTTCGTTCGTAACTTTAAGGCTTAGGTGATAAAGGATGGAGTGGTGTTGGTTGCTAATGTTTGACAAGGGTGGTCGTAGGGTATGGAACTGGGTACCTTAAAAGCAAGTAGAACCGACACTAAAAAGTGACGACCCAAAACTTATGGTTTCTTAAGGTGGATGGTTAAAACGATAAAGCCGTGACCCACTATCTATGAAGATAGGAACCTTGGTATAGGCTTGAAAGAAACAGGGTTGACGCCACTACTAGGTAGATAAGTCAACAAAGTCTCAAACAAAGTTTAGAGAAGAAAATTCTCACAAGATTAAATTCAATAAAAATTTTGGCAAAAAGTCCCCTACAATTGAAAATAACCAACTATTTATACTAGTATCTTATGCTAGCCGAATAGTCCATTCATGAACTTAACAATTAAGTAATGTACCTAATTAAAACATGAAACTTCTAGAAAAATGTCCAATGATGTTCTTGTCCATGTTCGGCCAAATGGGAGGTGAGTGGTTAGCTTCATGAATATGCATTGATGTACTTGGATAAATGTTCTTCATGCATGCATGGCTAGATTCGGCTAACTCCTTTAATGGAGCCTTTAATTCATGTTGTTTCACCATGAGTGGCTTAATTAAATGAGGCTTTATGAAGGATCAAACTTGGTGTGAACAAGGAGCTTGAGTAGACTCTTGTGTGTGAACATCCAACCAAATGGTCATCATGGTGTGAACACAAGGTGTGAACACATGATCAATACATGAACCGTCCAATGCATGGTCTATCATTAATTTGATCCATGAATCTTCAAATACATGAAAGACCATCATGAACATGCATATGCCTCTTGATTTTCGTCCATTGAACCTTTGTATGCATGCACCTTGCATTAATTCCTTACATGCATGTGTCGTCCAAAGGGATGTACCTACATGAAATAAACAAGTCATTAAGACATCTCATGAACACTCATAAATTTGGCATGATGTGAACACATTAATGTCATGCATTAATTCGGCTATGTGAACATAATCAATTTATGATGCGATCACGCCCCATGGTTCAGCTAATTCGAGCAAGGATTCTATGGTGCTACCACAAGGTCCTGTCACTCGAGCTCGAGCCAAGAAGTTTAAAGAGTCTATCACAGCTTTTGTAGCTCAACTTTGGAATGAAACGCTATTAGGACACTCCGAGAAAGCTGATTCCAGCTCCTTGAACTCACCATGCAACTACCTGCAAGTCCAGCTCAGCTCATCGAGCTCACCACCAGCTCACTTCCAGTTCCCCAGCTCGGATCCAGCTCACTACCAGGTCATGAGTCCAAGTCCAGCTCAGTTTTTAGTTCATGAGTTGAATTCTAGCTCATGAAGACTACTTTGACTTCATTTGACTGCTATTAAATTTTTATTTAATAAGTTCATTAATTAGTTAATTAATAAACCACATATTAAATTTAGTTCACATTAGTTTTATTAAATATGTCTTAAAAGTGTTTATTGATGTTAATTAAATTGTCATAACCGAATTTAATGTTTACATTTGTGTTCACATTAGCTTGAATTAATTCTGTTCACATTTTCTTGTAGATACTCAATGGACACATGGAGCATGAAGCAACATGTCTTTTTGGAGGTGCATGGACGGTTAAGGGATTTGAATCTCCTAGGTGCATGTTCGGCTAAGTACATGTATTGATACGAACCGCCTCAGGGTGAGTCGAGTCATATGAAGAATGCCCGATCGTCTACGAGAAGTAATTGACAATTTAGTTTAGTGAAGTTGGTAAGGAATGAAGTTGTTTGACAAATTAGTAGTTGGTTTAAGAATATGTATGAAAAAGGGTAAGATGTGAAAGAAGGAATTTATTTTAGTTTGAGATGGTAAGAAAAAAAAATGGATTGAACCAAAAAGTTCAAACAAGAACCAATACCGATTTGGTAATGACCCGTTGCTTATAAGCCCTTTAGTTCTATTTAAGAGTGGTTAAGGTGACCTCGACCCACTATCTAGCAAGATAGGAACCTCGGTATGTTTGAATGCCACACTACGTGATACGAACCGTCTCGGGAAGAGTCGAGTCGTATGTAGATTGCCCGATCGTCTACGAGAAGTTACGTTAGGTTTAGTTGAGTTAAAGGTATGGTCGAAGTAGAAAGAGGGGTACGAATGAAATGGTAGGAACGAAAGGGTAGGAACAAAAGGATATGAACAAATTGGTCTGTTTAGGTTCGACTAAGTAAAGAAGAGAACGAGTTTGGAACTACTAAAGGTACTTTCAAGAACCAATACCGAAATGGTATCGACCTGTTGATTAAGCTTTTTGAGTTCGGTTATAGGTTTTGATGTGATCCGGCCCGGGTAGATGAGTCGAATTCACGTAGTTGCCCGATCGTAGTTCGAGAGAGTCGTCCGTGCTTCGGATTTTAGAACTAGAAGTGAATGAAAAGATACGGGTAAGCGGAAGGTTTCAAAGTAGGGTGAATTTAGTAATAGGTTCGATTTAGTAGCAAAGATGGATGATGGTTAAATGGCTCGGTTTGGAATAACAAGAAAATAATTCGAAGGATGGGAATGGAAAACGAACTTAACGTCAGGAATGATTCAACACTAAGAAGTGTCACCCCGGTTCCTATATTGTTAAGGTGAAAAGATGGATAGATGGATAGGTGAACGCCACACCAAGATTGGTGATAAGTTCAAACAAGACGATTGACGCCACTAGCACAAGCCAGATAAGTCTTTCGAAACTTGTACAAGATATGTGATACGAGCACGCCCCGCGAACTTCATCGAGCAAGTTTGTCAAGCCGAGCATTGACATATTGGCAAGCTGATCCCAGCTCGTTTCCAGCTCCACGAGCTCTGTCTAGCTCAAATCTAGCTTATTCAAGCTCGATCCAACTTGCCTGAGCTAAACCGAGCTCACTCCTAGCTCATATTTAGCTCACGAGCTAAACCTTAGCTCAACTTCAGCTTAGGAGTTTAGCCTCAGCTCAACTTTAGCTCACGAGCTAAAACTTAGCTCATTTTAGTTTAAACTCAGTTTTGTCTTTAATACATTAAATAAAATTTGCACATATTCATTTAAGCATTAAACTTGTCTTATATTAATATTTGTTATTAATATATCATTGTCATTATATAAATTGATTATGTTCACATAGCCGAATTAATGCATGACATTAATGTGTTCACATCATGCCGAATTTATGAGTGTTCATGAGATGTCTTAATGACTTGTTTATTTCATGTAGGTACATTCCTTTGGACGGTACAATGTATGAATGAAGAAACATCTCTTTTGGGCATTCCACACTCATGAATGAAGAAGTATTAAATGCTGGTGCATGTACGGCTAGATGCAATGTTTCTACAAATTCATGCATGTGTCGAATGCATGTATGGACATTAAAGGCTAGTCCATGAATGGATCAAATGCATGGGATGATAGAATGCATGAATGGCTTAAGTGCATGTATGGTGGCTGTCTCTTAACTTTCCAAGGCACTTATTCGGCCAAGAAGTAGCTGCTAACTAATTCTATGTTGACCATAGAGCTCCTTGAACATGTTCACACTTTGAATTGACCTATAGGCTACTACACATGCATGGATGGGTTCAAGAACGTCCAAGGGAAGGAATTAACTCAATAATTCAACACATTGATTGAATTAAGTGCATGCACAAAGGGGAGAACGAATTTACTAGGTTCATGCTACCATTTATGAACTTACATGCCATTAAAGTGTTTAATTATGAAGATACATGGTCCATACAAGTGCATGAACGTCCCAAGGAGATGAATGCAACCTTTTGGTGCACATACAAGTCACTTGAAGCCTTTCTTTATGACTAAGCATTCATGCACAAACTAAGGGGGAAGAAAGTGTCCATTCAGCTAGTGCATGAATCTGCCGAATTTATGAACTATTTTAATACATTAGTGTGAACGTTTTTATTATTGTGTGAACACCTAGATGCCGAATTTGAATGGTCATCTATGTGCCTATAAATATTTGTTTTCTTTCATTTGTAAAGGACTTTTGACTTTTGATCATTTGAATGAACTTTGTTCAAAGAGTGAGTTTTCTCCTCTCTAAATTCGTACGAGTTTCGATCTGACTTATCTAGCGTGCTAGTGGCGTCTATCGTTCTCTTTTGAACTTATCACCTTGCTTTGGTGTGGCGTTCAACCTTCTACAATTCCGCAATCCCACCTTGAACCGAATAGAAATCGGGGTGACACTTTTAATGTTGAATCGTTTCTGGTGTTTAAGCTCATTTATCCATTCCACCGACTATCCTAGATTTTACCCAACTATAATATCTTTTTACAAAACCGAGCCTTCATTTATCAACTTCCATTTTTCTTATTTTTATACTTAAATCGAGCCTACTACCCTTATAAATTTACCATCACCTTAGCCAACCTTTAAAACCATTTGAAAGCTTCCGCATCTTTAGCCTTATTTCATCCTATTTCCGATAACTCAACTATTCCTCGTCGACGATCGGGCAATCAAGTGAATCGACTCAATCAACCGAGCCGGATCACATCAATATGAGAGGAAGCAACCTCACAAGAACAAATGTTCATTCACAATTTTGGCAAAAGTCCTTTACAAATGAAAGAAAACAAATATTTATAGGCACATAGATGACCATTCAAATTCGGCATCTAGGTGTTCACACAATAATAAAAACGTTCACACTAATGTATTAAAATAGTTCATAAATTCGGCAGATTCATGCACTAGCTGAATGGACACTTTCTTCCCCCTTGGTTTGTGCATGAATTCTTAGTCATAAAGAAAGGCTTCAAGTGACTTGTATGTGCACCAAAAGGTTGCATTCATCTCCTTGGGACGTTCATGCACTTGTATGGAACATGTATCTTCATAATTAAATACTTTAATGGCATGTAGGTTCATAAATGGCAGCATGAACCTATTAAATTCGTTCTCCCCTTTGTGCATGCACTTAATTCAATCAATGTGTTGAATTATTGAGTTAATTCCTTCCCTTGGACATTCTTGAACCCATCCATGCATGTGTAGTAGCCTATAGGCCAATTCAAAGTGTGAACATGTTCAAGGAGCTCTATGGTCAACATAGAATTAGTTAGCAGCTACTTCTTGGCCGAATAAGTGCCTTGGAAAGTTAGGAGACAGCCACCATACATGCACTTAAGCCATTCATGCATTCTATCATCCCATGCATTTGATCCATTCATGGACTAGCCTTTAATGTCCATACATGCATTCGACACATGCATGAATTTGTAGAAACATTGCATCTAGCCGTACATGCACCAGCATTTAATACTTCTTCATTCATGAGTGTGGAATGCCCAAAAGAGATGTTTCTTCATCCATACATTGTACCGTCCAAAGGAATGTTCCTACATGAAATAAACAAGTCATTAAGACATCTCATGAACAGTCAGAAATTCGGCATGATGTGAACACATTAATGTCATGCATTAATTCGGCTATGTGAACATAATCAATTTATATAATGACAATGACATATTAATAACAAATATTAATATAAGACAAGTTTAATGCTTAAATGAATATGTGCAAATTTTTATTTAATATATTAAAGACAAAACCGAGTTTAAACTAAAATGAGCTAAGCTTTAGCTCGTGAGCTAAAGTTGAGCTGAGGCTAAACTCCTAAGCTGAAGTTGAGCTAAGGTTTAGCTCGTGAGCTGAATATGAGCTAGGAGTGAGCTCGATTTAGCTTAGGCAAGTTGGACTGAGCTCGAATAAGCTGGATTTGAGCTGCACAGAGCTCGTGGAGCTGGAAACGAGCTGGGATCAGCTTGCCAACATGTCAATGCTCGGCTTGACAGACTTGTTTGATGAAGTTCGCGGGGCGTGCTTGTATCAGGTTTGGTAAAGGAAACCTCGACCCACTATCTAACAAGATAGGAACCTCGGTATGTTGAATGCCACACTATGAATAGTGATAAGTTCGGGTACGGCAAAGAACACGGTTGACACAACTAGAACACTAGGAACGCCAAATGAATCTTTGAACGAAATATAAGAAAAGTATGCCTCACAATTTCGGCAGCATAACATTAACAATAGTTTCAAAAGTCCTTTACATGGAAATTGAACAAGATTTATAGGCCTAAGTCTAGGTAGCTGATCGGCCTTTCATGCTTACATATTAATTAAAGAAAATTCTAGAAAAATGACCCTTAATGTACATGTCTAGATTCGGCTATGGTAATAGGAAATGAATGAATCTTCATGCTTAAGAAAACTCAAAGTGGATGCATGATGTCCAATGGTCACTTGTAGGTTCGGCCAACCTTGTTAAATGTAGCAATGTTTGGTCAAAAAAGTATGAATTAATTGTGGACACTCCAAGGGCCATCATGTGTGTGAAACCGAATGTTGAAGAGTCTTCTAGTGTGAACAAGGTGAATCGAATAGTCTTGCCATGTGAACATAGGTGTGAACGAATTAAGGAGAGTCATGGGGAAGCTAATTGGCCAAGCTATCTTCATGCATGTGTGAGTGTCCTTTGGCCGAATGGTCACCTTGGAGAATGAAGAGATAGCACACCATACATGAATGGAAACATTCATGAACCTTAAAGACATTGAATATGGTCATACATGCACTTGGCCGAACATGCACCCAAGAGATTCAAGTCCCCCAACCGTCCATGCACCTTCAAAATTCATGCTTGCTTTTAATCTCCATATGTCCATTGCGTTTCTACAAGAAATGTGAACAGAATTAATTCAAACTAATGTGAACACAAATATCAACATTAAATTCGTTATGACAAATTTAATTATCATCAATAAACACTTTTAAGACATACTTAATATAACTAATGTGAACTAAATTTAATATGTAGGATATTAATTAACTAATTATTGAACTTATTAATTAAAAAGTCAATAGTAGTCAAATGAATTCAAAGTGAACTCCACGAGCTGATGGTTAATTCATGAGCTAAACTCGAGTTAGGCTTAAACTCGTGAGCTGATAATGAGCTGGTCCTGAGCTAATGAGCTGGTGTGGAGCTACATGGGAGCTAACTTGAACTGAAGGTGAGCTCGGTGAGTTGAACTGAACTTGTAGAAAAGTTTAGCATGGATTTCCAAAATGGCCACTAATTGGTTCGATAGGTCTAGCATTGACATCATCCCACACATGCTGATCTAAAGCTATAACGGCTTCTTTAAATTGTTTTGCACGAGCCCTTGTGATCGGCCCTTGAGGTAGCACCATTGGATCTCGGCTTGGACTTGACTTATGGGAAGCTGTGATCGTATCAATACGAGTAGTGATAAGTTCAGTTTTCAACAAAGAAAATGGATGACACAACTAGAACACTAGGTAGCCAACAAATCTTTGAACGAAAATAGAGAAAAGTTTGTCTCACAAATTTGGCAGCATAACATTAACAAAATGTCCCAAAAAGTTCTCTTCTCAAAAGGCTGGTTATACCAATTTATAGTGACCAAAAGAAGGCTAGCTGAATGGTCACTTTTAATGAAGCTAATAATGAGCTCTAATGAGCTGAATAAATTTAGTTTTAATGCTTGATCATTTAAAAGGTTGTAACAGCCCTTTTAATTCCCCTTTGGACAGCCGAATGGTCATCAGCCTAGAATGAGTATCTTTTGGCACATGAACGGTCCTCCTTGTGTAAATGCTAAATTTAAACAACCAAAAGTGTAAATAAATAGCCACCATTATGAAGGAAACGTTTGGAAGCTTATTGGTTTGTGAAAATAACTCCTTGTAACTCATTTGTCCATTAAATTCAGCTGCTGGCCTTCAATATGATTTACTTCTTCAATTAAATGGCTTACAAAGTCTTTTGAAGTCTCCATGATCAACCGAAAAGACACCAGCTTCATTAATTGATTAAAACAACTTCTTAATGATGTATAAAGCCTCTTTCCAAACAGCCCTCTCCTTTGTAACCAAAATCTCTTCAAAAGTCACCTTATTGAATGCATAACAACCAATAATAATAATAGATGGGAGCTAAAAAGTCACCTGCAATCAACACATGTAACCGTCACATTTATTCATTTATTAAACTTAAAACAAATTAACAACTAACTTAAATAAATGAACTAACACTTATGCATCATTTAATCCAGCAACTAGTTTAATTAATAGAAGCATTATTAAATGAACTTGATAAAGAGGCGCACGCGGACCAAGATCGAGTTGCCAAGTCATGAGAAACTCCTACGAAAGATCCTAGATGAACAGATCTGAAATCAAAAACAAAGATTAAGATTAAACCGAATCAGATTTGAATTTAAAAGTCCCAAATTCAATTAAAAGAGCAGCAAGAAGAAAAGAAATAGAATCGATGAATCAAATGAAATTGAGAAGAAAGAAAAGATGCGAAGCTGCCAAGGAATTGATTCGGCCAAGAATGCCCAATTTCCAGCAATCAATTGATTCCCAAATTGAAAGAAATCCAATCGGCCAAACCCTAGGAATTGGGGATTTTTGGGTCCGAATGGGTGCTGCCAATAGGAGAACAACTTAAACGATGAGATCTTGAGTTTAATCAATGCTGGAAAACAAACAAGAACAGCAAACAAATGAGATAAAGAATCGGCATAAGTAGGAATAAAGAAATAAAACGAAACAGCAAGAAATAAAGAAAAGTCCTAAAGATCCTTGAAATCCCGAAAGATTTCACAAATCTCTTCAAACGGCTCTAATCTCCCCTCTAAAGAATATCGATGGCAAGAAGAAGGTTGAAGATGGCTCCCACAATCAACAGATTGTTAAAACAACTTCTAAAGAAAACTCAAGAGAGAAATCTTGGAGAAAACTCAAAGAAAATTCTGCTCTCAAAAAATCTGAAATTTAAGAATAATTCTAAGTGTCATGTACAAGGGGTGGCCGACCATGCCTTTAAATAGGCCTCAAGTAATCCTAATCTAACAAGTAACTAATAAAATTAAACCTAATTAATAGAATAAATAAAGGAAAATTCGGCCAAGCATATATATGGGCTGTTTTTGGGCCGAATTTTACATGTATGTTCCTAAAGCTTAAAAAATTAAATTAAACAATTAAAATGTTTATAAATTGGGCCATTTGACATTTTTGGCCTGATTTTCAACTAAGTATGAAGGAATTTCTTGATTGGGCTGGAATTTGGTTATTGGGCCTCGCCTTCAAGAATTTGGGCTCGTGATCCATCTCCTTCCGAAATTAGGTCGTTGATGCTCGTAACGGAGATCCAATGCATGTTGGCTGCAAGATTTGGTTTCTTGGACCAAGATTTCCAAGATTTGAAATCTTGATTTTCTTGATTCTTGAAATCTCTTCGAACAGCATAATTGGGCCAAGATTCGGTTTCTTGATTTTCTTGAAAATAAGAAAGTGAATCTTGATTTTCTTGATTTGAGCCCATCACCTTCTTGAGCTTGGGTTGGGCCTTTGTGACTCGTATCATTCCCCCTTCCTCAAAAAGATTCGTCCTCGAATCTGAAAAATCAAATGAACCGACTTTCCTCTATCGAAAGGGACTAATGGCAATTGAGTCCACTTAAAAGAATAGCCATGAGATAGTAAATAGCAACGGAAACAAGCTTGTAGTCCAATCATAAGCATAACAGAACAGGTATAACGCATGTGAATGGACAGATTCAGATTACCATGCAAACAATCTAATTTACTCGCCACTCCTCGTCAAAAGATGGACATGTTTTAAGGCATTCAGTCGTCTCAAATTGTTCCCACAAACCATGAATAAATTGTGAGTAATAAATCAAATGGTAAACATAATCGTCACAAGTAGGTATTTGAAAAGATTCACATGGTTCACAGAGTTGCATAATCATACCATGCATTAATCGACGGTCTATAGATTCACTCACACATGCATTATCAAAAACAAGAATCTTTTTATCAACCATCAAAACAGATAGATCATCAATAAATAAAATAGGACAGTCAAGCACGTTTCGATCTAAGTGTTCATCAACACGATCTTTATCACTATCCGAGGAGTACAAAAGTGTCTCAAAGGTTTCAAGCATCTTACCTTGATAAGCAGAAGAATAAGGGTCGATTTTACCTTTTTCATTTAAAACAAACTGATACGGGGTTGCGCGCAGACCAAGATCGAGTTGCCAAGTCACGAGAAACTCCTACGAAAACCCTAAACAATTAGATCTGAAATGAAACAGAAAATTAAAAGATTAGATTTTTGAATTTTCAGATCTGAAATAAAATCCCCAAAACAGTAAAGAATCAAATAGAGAATAGAAATAAGTGTTAATAAGGAATCTTGAAACCCTAAAAGAGATTGCGATTCTGCCCAATTGAACACCCAGATAGTTTTCCCCAAATTTCGGCAATCTAATTTCTCCCAAAAAGAGTATGGATGAATCGGCAAGAACCCTAGAAATTGGGGATTTTTGGGCTAATTCCTTAAGATCGAAAAAGGCTGAAAACACAATAAGAACAGAAAATAAATTAGATAAAGATTCGGCACAAGCAGAAATAAAGAAAGAATTGACAGTAAGAAATTAAAAGATAAGTCCTAAGAAGCCTTGAAATCCCGAAAGATCTCACAACTCCCTTCAAACGGCTCTAATCTCCCCTCCAAAGAATATCAATGGCAAGAAGAAGGTTGAAGATGGCTCCCACAATCAAAAAGATTGTTAAAACAACTTCTAAAGAAAACTCAAGAGAAAATCCTTGAAGAACTCAAAGAGAATTTTCACTCAAATCAAATCTGAAATTTTCAATGTAATTGTAATGTAATGTAGGGTGGCTGGCCAAGCCATATAAATAGGCCTTTCAAATGTTTTCCTAATTTAATTAGAACACTAAAACTAAAACTAAAAAAAAAACTCCTAATTATTTTAATATGGAAATTCGGCCAAGGGTCTTTTATTTGGGACTCTTGGACTGAATATAAAAATTTAAACTAAGTAAAATAAATAAATAAATAAATAAAAATAAAACTTTACAACTTGGGCCACTTTGACAATTTGGCCTGATTTTCAACTAAGTATGGGTGGATTTCTTGATTGGGCTTGGAATCTTCTTATTGGGCCTTGCCCTCAAGAATTTGGCTTGTGATCCATCTCCTACCGAAATTGAATCGTTGATGCTCGTAATGGAGATCCAATGCGCTTTGGCTGCAAGATTTGGTGTCTTGGACCAAGATTCCCAATATTTGAAATCTTGATTTTCCCTTTCTTTTGTGTACGCATCTAAGGCCTTACTAACAAACTCCTGGATGGTCCCATTTAGTTTGGAACGCATTTGTCGGGCCTTTGATCTCGTATCACAAACCTTCGCTCATCGGGGGCATAGTGTAGTCGAATCTCCGTTGTTGAGTTAACCTTTGTCAAATAGAACTCAAACTTCATGTACAACCACATAAACTGTTTAAGGCACGAATATAAATTGAAAACAAATTTGGAAAATTTTGTTACCTTATTCTCCAAAACAGATTTGGACAAATTCGAGGATTTTACACAAGGTAAATCAAGAGAATAACAAATCACGCTTCTTTTCTTAATGACTTTATCAACCACAATCGAAGAGTAACAATTAATCGGATCAAAATGAGGGGATCTTTTAAGAACTAAGTCACCAAAAGTTTTATCAATAATTTTCAAATTTGCACTGGACTCGGTTTCTAAAATTTCCTTACCTCGCTTACCTTCGAGATCATGTAGTGTGATTTCATCTTTGCCTAAGTTGATCGTATGAAAGCGTCTTTCATTTGAGAGGTATTGAAGTTGAAAGTTATCTTTCGGTCCTTCGGGAACCTGAAAAGTAGCAACACAAGAAAAATTCATATCTTGGTTAGTGAAAACATTCCTCACTAGCCTTTCCTTGTCTTTTTCGTTTGTTTCTTTTTCTAACTCATTTTCTCTTCTTTCTTCAACTTCTTTTTCAATTTTCTTTTCTGTTTCACATTCCTTTTCACTCTCAATCTCTTTTTGCTCTTTTTCATTCTCTTTTTCTTTTTCCTCACTTGTTTTAACAACAGAATTTTTCAGTTTGATTTGGTCCTCATGGACTTGTTCTGGAGTGAGCGGCACTAAGGTGATTTTCCTTCCTTGATACTTGAAAGAATACCTATTGGTACGACCATCGTGAGTGACCTTTCGATCTAGTTGCCATGGTTCTCCTAGCAACAAATGGCAGGCTTGAATAGGTACTACGTCGCACACGACTTCGTCTTGATACTTACCGATAGAAAAGGCGATGCGCACTTGTTGAGTGACCTTAAATTGGCTTTCGTTGCTAAGCCCTTGTAGTTGATAAGGTCGTGGATGCTTGGTAGTGGTTAAGCAAAGCTTTTCCACCATCGTCGTGCTGGCTATGTTCGAGCAACTTTCACCATCAATAATAACTCTACAAAGCTTACCTTGTACATGGCAGCGAGTATGAAAGAGATGTTCTCGTTGCTGCTCGCTCTTTGGTTTTGCCAAAGAGGGTTGTCCACGATCATGAAGATCATAATCAGTTCTAGGGACACGTCGAGGAGCGCGCCTATGAGCAGGAGGCTGGTTATCCACATCGTCTTTAATTTGATCTCGATATTGAGGCTCTTGATAGTAGCAGTCAATGCTCGAAGTGCAGCAGCCTGTTCGTCCAACTGTTGTTGGAATCTTTTAAATATGTCCTCATTATTATCACCTTTAGACATTTTCAAAAACCTGTAAAAAATAAACACTCAACACTCAAAAATAAAAGTTAGCAAACCTCACCGTTTATCACTCAAAAAGAAAATTCAAATTCTC
The DNA here is from genome assembly GCF_007990345.1 of Gossypium hirsutum. Lineage (NCBI taxonomy): Eukaryota > Viridiplantae > Streptophyta > Magnoliopsida > Malvales > Malvaceae > Gossypium > Gossypium hirsutum. Next base: position 41,124,117 of record NC_053426.1, on the reverse strand, counting down.
AATGAGGTAGAATTCAATCTTGTGAGTTCTTTATCAGAGTTTATATCAACCAATTAGAGAGTGTGAACCAAACTACCAAAGAATCCTAATTTGCACTAGGATGCCAAAAACGGACGAGACACCAACTGATTTGTGTTGCACCGAGGAAGAATTGTGCACACTTTAAAAATCCTACTAACACAAGAAACAAGAAGGTGTTAGATAGTGTAAAGGAAAAATAAAGGAAACAAATGAAAACCTACAGCGAAGAATCAATAAAAATTGCTGAAAACAGAAAACCCGAAAAACTGCGGAGTAACTTGACAACTTCGTTCGAGGTGTTCCCGATCTCCAAAAATCACGAAATTAAATCTGGAGTGTTCTTATATATTTAGTTTTTGATCTGGAAATTTTGGGCACCAAATTCAACCCGCTGAATCTTTTTTTAAATTTTTATTGGATTTCGTCTTTTTTGATTTTTTTGACTTTTTTGACTGATTTTTTTGCGGGAATAATTTTTTTATATTCAATAACAGTGCCAAAAATATTTATGTAAAATTTCAGATCAATCGGACAACGTTTACCCACTCAAATGAATTTTTTGAACAATTTTTCTGGGTAAAACTGCTGTTTATGCTTTAAAAAATAGAGATCAGTTTAGAAATCAACCAAGAACACCCAAAACGCCCAAAATCTGATACCAAATGATAGAGGGATGCACGCGGACCAAGATCGAGTCGTCAAGTCACGGGAAACTCCTACGAAAGCTCTAATCGAACAGATCTGAAATCAAAACAAAGAATAAGATTAAAAACAAATCAGATCTGGAAATTAAGATCCCCAAAACAATCAAGAACAGCCAAGAATCAAAGATCTTATGAATAGATGTTTTCGGAATGCAAAAACACGAAATCGATCTCCAAGATTGATTTTCAACAAGCCGAATCTGTCCAAGAACTAAACCGATGAATAAAGCCCCAAATTCCAGCAACTTGATTTTTCCCAAAATTCCAGCAACCTAAAACAGTCAGTTTTGACAAGAAGAATTCGACAAGATTAATTGGAAAAGATAAGTTTAGTCGAATTTGGCTACCAAGAATGAGTACCGATCGATCTTTTTGAGTAATAAAGATGGCTGGAAATTCACAAGAAGAATAAACAAGTTAGATCAAAAGAATCGGCATAAACAGAATTTAAAAGAAAAGAATGAACAGCAAGAAAGTAAATTGAAGTCCTAAAGATCCTTGAAATCCCGAAAGATTTCACAAATCTCTTCAAACGGCTCTAATCTCCCCTCCAAAGAATATCGATGGCAAGAAGAAGGTTGAAGATGGCTCCCACAATCAACAGATTGTTAAAACAACTTCTAAAGAAAACTCAAGAGAGAAATCTTGGAGAAAACTCAAAGAAAATTCTGCTCTCAACAAATCTGAAATTTAAGAATAATTCTAAGTGTCATGTACAAGGGGCGGCCGGCCATGCCTTTAAATAGGCCTCAAGTAATCCTAATCTAACAAGTAACTAATAAAATTAAACCTAATTAATAGAATAAATAAAGGAAAATTCGGCCAAGCATATATATGGGCTGTTTTTGGCCGAATTTTACATGTATGTTCCTAAAGCTTAAAAAATTAAATTAAACAATTAAAATGTTTATAAATTGGGCCATTTGACATTTTTGGCCTGATTTTCAACTAAGTATGAAGGAATTTCTTGATTGGGCTGGAATTTGGTTATTGGGCCTCGCCTTCAAGAATTTGGGCTCGTGATCCATCTCCTTCCGAAATTAGGTCGTTGATGCTCGTAACGGAGATCCAATGCATGTTGGCTGCAAGATTTGGTTTCTTGGACCAAGATTTCCAAGATTTGAAATCTTGATTTTCTTGATTCTTGAAATCTCTTCGAACAACATAATTGGGCCAAGATTCGGTTTCTTGATTTTCTTGAAAACAAGAAAGTGAATCTTGATTTTCTTGATTTGAGCCCATCACCTTCTTGAGCTTGGGTTGGGCCTTTGTGACTCGTATCAGAACTTTAACTCATGCATCACTAAATTATCCTAGTAACTAGTTTATTTAAAGAAGGATCTATTAAATCAAGTTCATAAAAAAAACTCAATTAATTAAACTAAGATGAATTGAATTAATAACCATCAACTCATTATTAAACTAAGATACTTAAATGCAACTAAATGCAATGCTGATAAAATAAAAAAAATCAATTTAGTTGGAACGGTTCAAAGAGTTGGAATTGAGCTGAAATCGGTTTGCAATATGTTGCAAGGAAACTTTATTGAACTGGTCCCAAGTTGTTCTATTCCTCCAACCAAAGTCTCGTCCCACAACTGAATAATTAAGGCCGAAATGGCCTATTTGAATTGTTTAGCTCGAGCTCGCGTGATTGGTCCTTGGGGCAACACCATTGGATCCTTGTTTGAATTTGATGCACTCCGGGACGCGATCGTATCATCCCCCCTTCTTCAAAATGACTTGTCCTCAAGTCAAAATTTGCATAAAATGGGGTTAAATCTGACACATTAAAAGTTGAACTAACATTAAATTCACCAGGCAAATTGAGTTTATAAGAATTTTCATTTATGCGCTCAAGTATTTGAAAAGGACCGTCTTCGCGAGGTAACAATTTTGATTTTCGTTGAACCGGAAAATGCTCCTTACGCATGTGAACCCAAACCCACTCTCCGGGTTTAAAGACCACTTGTTTTCGTCCTTTGTTAGAGTTACGCACGTAAGACTCAGTTTTTACCTCAATGTTAGCTCGCACCTTTTGATGTAATTCTTTAACAAAGTCAGCCTTTTTCTTTGTATCTGCATGAATCAATCCATCAGTAGGCAAAGATATTAAATCTAAAGATGTCAATGGATTGAAACCATATACAATTTCAAAAGGCGAATATTTGGTAGCAGAATGAACAGAGCGGTTGTAGGCAAATTCGATATGTGGTAGGCAATCTTCCCAAGACTTCAAGTTTTTACGGATGATGGCCCGAAGTAATGTGGACAATACTCTATTGACGACTTCTATTTGGCCATCAGTTTGCGATAGATGGTGGTCAAGAATAATAGTTTGGTTCCTAATTTTCCCCATAAGGATCTCCAAAAGTGGCTCAAAAATTTTGCGTCACGATCCGATACAATAGTTCGAGGAATGCCATGAGTCGAACAATGTCTCTGAAAAACAAAATTGCAACATGAACAGCGTCATCAGTTTTAGTGCAAGTAATAAAATGAGACTTTTTTGAAAAACGATCGACAACCACAAAGATAGAATCCTTCCCCGTTTTTGTACGCGGTAGTCCAAGAATAAAGTCCATGGAGATATCGACCCACGAAGCTTTAGGAATAGGTAATGGCGTATATAACCCATGTGGCTGAACCTTCGATTTAGCCTTTTTACAAGCTAACACCTCTTGCAAACTTGTTCCACATATTTATGCATTCGTGGCCAGTAGAAGTGTTCTTGAAGGGTTGCAAGCATCTTGTTAACTCCAAAGTGTCCCATAAGTCCGCCACTATGGGCCTCATGCACTAACAAGTCTCTAACAGAGCCATAAGGAATGCAAAGTTTACCTTCTTTAAAAAGAAAGCCTTCATACCTATAAAAGTTTTCAAACACACCATTCTCGCATGCAACAAAGATCTCACCAAAATCAGAATCGTTAGCGTAAGAGTCTTTTAACAAAACAAAACCAAGAATTTTGGAGTTTTAGAGTGTACCTTCTCGAAAGCGCATCAGCCACTATGTTATCTTTACCTTTTTTGTATTTTATAACATAGGGAAACGATTCAAGAAACTCCACCCATTTTGCATGACGTCGGTTAGTTTGTGTTGACCTTTAATATGCTTTAAAGCTTCATGATCGGAGTTGATACGAGCACGCCCCGCGAACTTCATCGAGCAAGTCTGTCAAGCCGAGCATTGACATGTTGGCAAGCTGATCCCAGCTCGTTTCCAGCTCCACGAGCTCCGTCTAGCTCAAATCAGCTTATTCAAGCTCGATCCAACTTGCCTGAGCTAAACCGAGCTCACTCCTAGCTCATATTTAGCTCACGAGCTAAACCTTAGCTCAACTTCAGCTTAGGAGTTTAGCCTCAGCTCAACTTTAGCTCACGAGCTAAAACTTAGCTCATTTTAGTTTAAACTCGGTTTTTTCTTTAATACATTAAATAAAATTCGCACATATTCATTTAAGCATTAAACTTGTCTTATATTAATATTTGTTATTAATATATCATTGTCATTATATAAATTGATTATGTTCACATAGCCGAATTAATGCATGACATTAATGTGTTCACATCATGCCGAATTTATGAGTGTTCATGAGATGTCTTAATGACTTGTTTATTTCATGTAGGTACATTCCTTTGGACGGTACAATGTATGAATGACGAAACATCTCTTTTGGGCATTCCACACTCATGAATGAAGAAGTATTAAATGCTGGTGCATGTACGGCTAGATGCAATGTTTCTACAAATTCATGCATGTGTCGAATGCATGTATGGACATTAAAGGCTAGTCCATGAATGGATCAAATGCATGGGATGATATAATGCATGAATGGCTTAAGTGCATGTATGGTGGCTGTCTCTTAACTTTCCAAGGCACTTATTCGGCCAAGAAGTAGCTGCTAACTAATTCTATGTTGACCATAGAGCTCCTTGAGCATGTTCGCACTTTGAATTGACCTATAGGCTACTACACATGCATGGATGGGTTCAAGAACGTCCAAGGGAAGGAATTAACTCAATAATTCAACACATTGATTGAATTAAGTGCATGCACAAAGGGGAGAACGAATTTACTAGGTTCATGCTACCATTTATGAACTTACATGCCATTAAAGTGTTTAATTATGAAGATACATGGTCCATACAAGTGCATGAACGTCCCAAGGAGATGAATGCAACCTTTTGGTGCACATACAAGTCACTTGAAGCCTTTCTTTATGACTAAGCATTCATGCACAAACTAAGGGGGAAGAAAGTGTCCATTCAGCTAGTGCATGAATCTGCCGAATTTATGAACTATTTTAATACATTAGTGTGAACGTTTTTATTATTGTGTGAACACCTAGATGCCGAATTTGAATGGTCATCTATGTGCCTATAAATATTTGTTTTCTTTCATTTGTAAAGGACTTTTGACTTTTGATCATTTGAATGAACTTTGTTCAAAGAGTGAGTTTTCTCCTCTCTAAATTCGTACGAGTTTCGATCTGACTTATCTAGCGTGCTAGTGGCGTCTATCGTTCTCTTTTGAACTTATCACCTTGCTTTGGTGTGGAGTTCAACCTTCTACAATTCCGCAATCCCACCTTGAACCGAATAGAAATCGGGGTGACACTTTTAGTGTTGAATCGTTTCTGGTGTTTAAGCTCATTTATCCATTCCACCGACTATCCTAGATTTTACCCAACTTTAATATCTTTTTACAAAACCGAGCCTTCATTTATCAACTTCCATTTTTCTTATTTTTATACTTAAATCGAGCCTACTACCCTTATAAATTTACAATCACCTTAGCCAACTTTTAAAACCATTTGAAAGCTTCCGCATCTTTAGCCTTATTTCATCCTATTTCTGAAACTCAACTATTCCTCGTCGACGATCGGGCAATCAAGTGAATCGACTCAATCAACCGAGTCGGATCACATCATCTGGTATCAGAGCTACTAAAACGAGGAATGCCGATGTTCGTACCAAGCTCGGAGTAGGTTCGTAACGAAAAAAAAATAAAAAAAAAGGAAGTCAAAAAAAAATCAAAAAAAAAAATTTGAGTTGGAATTTAATTTTTTTTCTTTCTTCCTTGTATTTTGTTTACTATTGTATTGGATTTAAAAAAAAGGAGAAGAAATTCAGAAAAAAATTCAAAAAAAATTGAAAAAAAGGAAAAAAAGTGACAAAAAAATCGAGTTAAAAAAAAAGAAAAAAAACAAAAGTGAAAAGTCTTGTGAGTTTTATTTTGTTTTTTTTTGTTGCTTCCGAGCATCCATTCATTTTACCATTCCCTCTACCCCCCAAACGCCACACATACTTTGATTTTTATTTTTCTTGTTTAGCCTACCCTACACCCGACGTTATCCCTTGTAACCCATTTGAAGCCGACCCTCTAAGCCGCAATAAGTCTTCTTGAAACAAAATACGAATTCACAAGAGTGAGACGAGCGGAAAAAGGCACGAGTGGTGAGTACATTAGAGCGAGCAAAAGCTATTAGACTAGTGTAAACACGAGTGGAGTGTTATCCAATTTTCTTTCCGAGCGAAATTGTGAGGTTTGTGGTGAGGTACTTCATTTTTTTTATTTTGTTTTGTGATCTAACACTTTCTTTTTAGCAACAAAAAAATCATGTCATACGAAGAGTTCACCGAATCGGAATACCAATATTTGGTTCAAGAAAAGTGAAGAATGGCGACTAAACGAGACCAAAGTGATCGAGTTTCTTCAAGTCGTAAAACGGAACCAAGAACCCCACGGAGATATACCCCCGACTACTACTTAAGAAAAAGTTCCTATCGTGATTCCTTTTCGCCATCTACTTCGAGACAAAGAGATTTATACTATGACGCATATTCATCAGCGAATTCGAGAAGTGACTTCGATCGAAAGTCCTTTTCATCAAGAAATTTGAGAAGACGAGAAGCCGATTACGATTTTGATTCATTCCAAGATGGCGTTCGAAGAGAAAGACATACTCCTACTAGATCTTCAAAGAAATCTTACCCGGAGTATTCTTCACGAAGTTTTGATTGTGAATCATATGCAAATAGTTCTTCATCTTTCGAACAAGATTTGTATTCTCATCGTTCTTTTGTACATTCTTGTAAAGAGAAAACAAAGAAAAGAAAAGAAAAAGAAAAAGCAAGAGAAGAAAAAGAAAATGAAATAAAAAGAAAAGAGAGGCAAGAGGCAAGTAAGAGAGAAAATGAGCGAATCTTGAGAGAACTTGAAAAAGCCTTTGAAAAGCAAAAAGAAAATGAAAAAGGCAATGAAAAGAAATTTGAGAGTGAAAAAGAAGATGAAAAAGAAATTGAAACAAAAGAAACGAGTGATCCAGAAGAAAAAAATCGAGTGAGAAAACAAGTGAGCAAGTGAGGATTATTTCTACTAACCCACCTGTTCGATCTTCTTGTGACTTAACTTTTCAGGTTCCTAGAAGTTTGTGCGACCAATTCCATCTACATTACCTTCCAAACGAGAGGTGTTTTAGGTTGTTCGAAAAAGGTAAGTTCGTGAATGACTACCACCCACTTGCGATCAAAGGTAAGGAAGGTAAGGATTCTTTGTTTATCGATTCAAAGTCACTTGATTTGGATAATTTTTGTTCACTTACTGTTGTTAACGATTTTGTTTTAAAAGGTGCCATATACAGTTTTTTTTATGACGATTACTACATTGGCAAATTTGTTGACAACATTGGATTAGTTTTCCCTAAGCAAATTTTGAACATGTTTGATCAAAGTCTGTCACGTAAAAATTCTCATGTGTTTGACCCTGCAAACTTTTTGAACTCATGTGTTAAATCTTTATGTTTAAATATGCCTGCTCAATTGATTTGTGATAAATCTGCCTGTTTGAAAAGTTGCATGTTCGTTAAAAATTCTTTGTTTGGCATCCATGTTAAAAGATCTTCACATGATATGTGCAATTGTGTTCTTCATGAACAATCTTTGAGTTTTTGTGCGAAATTTCCATGTAGTGATTTGCATTCCCGATTAATACTCTTGAAGTATGAACCTTTGCATTTTGGTATGCTCGGTTTTGTCAAATCAACATGTGTGTTTAAACTAGTGAAATATAATTCGTGTGGTGAGTTGATTATATCTTCTTCTAATATGTTGCTTGTTGGAATTCCTAATCAAGTTCATGTGTTTGGATTGTATGAATGGTTAGTTATGCCTTTCGGCCTTACTAATGCACCTAGTACATTTATGAGATTAATGAATCATGTTTTGAGGCTACATTTGGGTAAATTTGTAGTAGTTTACTTTGATGATATTTTAATTTACTCAAAGTCCTTAGATGATCATGTTTTCCATGTTCGAACCGTTTTGGATATTCTACGAACTGAAAGATTATTTGCCAACCTTGATAAATGCACATTCTGTTGTGATAAACTAATATTCTTAGGTTTCATAGTTAGTGCTCAACGTATTCATGTCGACGAGGACAAAGTTCAGGCAATTAAGGAGTGGCCGACTCCTAAATCGATAACTGAGGTGAGATCTTTCCATGGTTTAGCCAGTTTTTATAGACGATTTGTGAAAGATTTCTCTACTATTGCTGCCCCATTGACTGAAGTTATAAAGAAATCAGTGGGTTTCAAATGGGGTGAAACCCAAGAAAAAGCTTTTCAAACTCTAAAAGCTAAGTTATGTTCTGCTCCTTTGCTTAAATTACCTGATTTTGCTAAAACTTTTGAACTTGAGTGTGATGCTTCAGGAATTGGAATCGGTGTCGTTTTAATGCAAGATAAGCAACCTATTGCTTATTTTAGTGAGAAATTGAACGGTGCACAGTTAAATTACTCGACTTATGACAAAGAACTATTGGCATTAGTTCGTGCACTTCAAGTATGGCAACATTATTTGCTGCCTAATGAGTTTGTCATACATACAGATCATGAGTCTCTTAAATGGTTAAAGGGACAAGGTAAGTTGAGTAAAAGACATGCCCGATGGGTAGAATTCATTGAAACATTCCCTTATGTGATTCAATATAAAACAGGTAAAGATAATGTAGTCGCAGATGCTTTGTCTAGACGATATACTTTAATAACTACATTGAATGCTAAAGTCTTAGGGTTTGAACATATTAAAGAGTTATATGATGATGATACTGATTTCAGCCATATCTATAAGAATTGTGGACATACTGCTTTTGAAAAATTTTATCTTGTAGATGGCTTTCTTTTTCGTTTAAACAGGTTATGCATACCAAAGTGTTCCATGAGAGAATTGTTGATTCATGAAGCCCATAGTGGGGGATTAATGGGACATTTTGGAGTGGCCAAAACACTAGACATATTGCAAGAACACTTCCACTGGCCACATATGAAGAAGGATGTGGAAAAGGTATGTTCCAAGTGCATTACATGCAAACAAGCAAAATCTAAGGTAATGCCTCATGGCCTTTACACTCCTCTACCGATTCCTACTTCACCTTGGGTAGATTTATCCATGGATTTTATTTTAGGTTTGCCTCGAACAAAAAAAGGAAGAGATAGTATATTTGTTGTTGTTGACAGGTTTTCAAAGATGTCACATTTTATTCCTTGTCACAAAACAGATGATGCTACACATGTGGCAGACTTATTCTTTAAAGAAGTGGTAAGACTTCATGGCATCCCTAAAACAATTGTTTCTGATAGAGATGTCAAATTCCTTAGCCACTTTTGGAAGGTATTGTGGGGTAAGCTTGGTACTAAATTGCTTTATTCTACTACATGTCACCCCCAAACTGATGGTCAAACTGAAGTAGTTAATCGAATCTTAGGGACTTTATTACGAGCTGTTGTGGGAAAGAACATTAGAAATTGGGAAGAATGCCTACCATTTGTTGAATTTGCATATAATAGATCTATTCATTCTACAACTGGTTATTCCCCATTTGAACTTGTTTATGGTTTTAACCCACTAACAGTACTTGATCTTGCGCCATTACCTCTTGAACACGTTATGAATTTAGATGGCGAACAGAAAGCTGAGTTGGTGAAATCCTTACATGAGAAGGCTAGACAGCGAATAGCCAAAACAAATGACGCCAACACCAACAAAGCAAACAAAGGGCGCAAACGGGTTGTACTAGAACCTGGAGATTGGGTTTGGGTCCATTTGAGGAAAGAACGATTTCCTACAAAAAGGAAGACTAAGTTGGACCCAAGGGGCGATGGGCCTTTCCAAGTACTCGAGCGGATCAACGATAATGCCTATAAAATTGATCTACCTAGTGAGTACAATGTAAGTTCTACTTTTAATGTGGCTGACTTGTCCCCATTTGATTTTTTAGATTCGAGGACGAATCTTTTTGAGGAAGGGGGGAATGATACGAGTCATAAAGGCCCAATCCAAGTTCAAGAACGTGATGGGCTCAAATTGCCACAAGGCCCAATAACGAGATCAAAGGCCCGACAAATGCGGTCCAAACTAAATGGGACCATTCAAGAGCTTGTTAGCAAGGCCTTAGATGCATACACGAGAGAACAAGAAAATCAAGATTCACTTTCTTGTTTTCAAGAAAATCAAGATATCGAATCTTGGCCCAATTTTGCTGTTCGAAGAGATTTCAAGAATCAAGAAAATCAAGATTTCAAATCTTGGAAATCTTGGTCCAAGAAACCAAATCTTGCAGCCAAAACGCATTGGATCTCCATTACGAGCGTCAACGACCCAATTTTGGTAGGAGATGGATCACGAGCCCAAATTCTTGAAGGCGAGGCCCAATAACCAAAATCCAGCCCAATCAAGAAATTTCTTCATACTTAGTTGAAAATCAGGCCAAAATGTCAAAGGGCCCAATTTGTAAACGTCTTACTTGTTTAATTTAATTTTTTAATCTTTAGGAGCATTACATGTAAAATTCGGCCCAAAACAGCCCATATAAGTGCATGGCCGAATTTACCTTGTTATTTTATTAATTAGGTTTAATTTTTTTTATTAGTTACTTGTGAGATTAGGATTTGTTGGAGGCCTATATAAGCATTGGCCAGCCACCCTTTGTAAAAACATCTTATCATTATTTTTTCTATCAAATTTCAGATTTGTTGAGTGCAGAATTTTCTTTGGGGTTTTCTCCAAGAATTCTCTCTTGAGCTTTCTTTAGAAGTTGTTTTAACAATCTTTTGATTGTGGGAGCCATCTTCAACCTTCTTCTTGCCATCGATATTCTTTGGAGGGGAGATTAGAGCCGTTTGAAGAGATTTGTGAAATCTTTTGGGATTTCAAGGATCTTTAATACTTATCCTTTAATTTTTGCTGTTCAATTTCTTTTATTTAATTCTACTTGTGCCGAATCTCAATTCTAATCTATTTTCTGTTTTATTTGTGTTTCCAGCCCTCGTTTATCTTATAGAATTGATCAATTTCACTTTTTGCTGGAGTTCGACAATCAGCCCTAAATCCCCAAATTCTAGGGTTCTTGCCGAATGCACACTTATTCTTCTTGGGTGAATTTGGTTGTGGAAACTTAGGGGAAACTTTCGTGGTGGTCAATTGAGTAGATCGCCCTCGCTTTCTCAGCCTCAATAGCCGTTTTATGCCTTCAATTTCTTTCTTTCTCATTGACGCATAAACCCTAATTTGTTTCAAGAAATTCTGGTCGATCTAATTTGCTTGCTGATTTGGTGTTCTTTGACAGATTCGGCTTGTGGGAGTTCATTCTTGGGAATCAATTTCGTGTTCTTGGTTTCAAGAAACCTCTTTCATAAGTGTTTCGTTCCTTGATTAGATCTTGCTGATTTTTAGGGTTCTTATTCCAGATTTTAATTTTCCAGATTTAATCTCGTTCTTTGTTTGATTTCAGATCTGTTCGTTTAGAGCTTTCGTAGGAGTTTCCCGTGACTTGGCAACTTGATCTTGGTCTGTGTGCGTCCGTATCACTCTCTTTCATTTCTTTCTCTCATTTTTTCTTTACAACTTGAAGATAATACAAGTGAATCAGCATGATAAGTATTTTGTTCGAAAGATGTGAAATCATTTAGATAGAGTTCACGATCAATTCTTTGAGAATGAGTCTTCGTGGATGCATACGAAGAGTTACTTGGGCTCCCTCGTTCGTTATCTCGAAAGACCTTAGACTCGAAGCTTTCTTTCTTTCTACTCGAATTTCTTGTCGAATAGGTATCACGATAGAAATCTCTTCTCGAGTAGTCATCAGATGTGTGTCTCCGTGATGTTCTTGACTCCTTTTTCTGACTTGGAACAATTTGCTTTCGTTGAAATCTTGCTCGATGGTCTAGCTTTTCTTGGACAGGCTTGATTTTTCGATCGAGCATGCACTCCATCTCTTTAAACAAATATTGAAATTCAAAGGCTGAAAACTCTTCTCGGGACATGATTAATAGATGAAAAGAAAATTGAATAAAACAAAACAGAAAATGAATACTTACCACAAACCTCACTAGTCACTCACAATAAAATTTGAATGGCACTCACACTCATGTTTGCACTCAAGATCGGCTTTTTCAACACTCTAATGCTCTCACAACACTCGTGCCTTTTACCTCTCTTTACCTTTCTCGTGATTTCGTAAGCAGATTCACCAAGGCTTAACCTTAGTCTAGGTGGTCGGTTTCAAATGGGTAACAAGGGATGATGTGATTTACAACTGGGTCGGCTTACAAGAAAGAGAATAATTCGGGTATAGTGTGGCGAAAAGGTCAAGGATGGAAGTGGATGAGAGGGTAAAGGTTTTAGGATTGAAAAATGGAGAAGAAGTAAAACTATGTTCAAATTTTCAGATTTTGTTTTTTTTTTAGAATTTTTGTTTGAAATTTTTTTCGTTTTTTTCGTTTTTTTAAACTTACTTGATGAGTCACAGACTATTCTTGGAGTAATTTTGAATGCTCGTACTCCTTATTTTTGTAGCTCTGATACTAAATGATACGATCCGCCTCGGGGTGAGTCGAGTCATATGTGAGTTTGCCCGATCGTCTACGAAGAAGTAGTGTTCGATTTGTTCAAAAGAATGTTTTAACGTAAATAATGGCGAAAGCTATGTAAAAGGATTCAAAGATGGGTTTATGGATATGAAGTTTATGTAGATGGATTTATGGATATAAAGTTTTTGTAGGTTTGGTTATAATGAAACGAAAAGATGGATTGGAATGGAAATTAAAATGATCTCGAAAACAGACACAAACCAATATTAGAAAATATTGACCCAAATGTTTATAAGTTTTCAAGGTGGTCGAATGGAGAATATGAGAACCTCGACCCGCTACTTAGCAAAGTAGGAACCTTGGTATGTTTGAACGCCACACTACGAGTAGTGATAAGTTCAGTTTTCAACAAAGAAAATGGATGACACAACTAGAACACTAGGTAGCCAACAAATCTTTGAACGAAAACTGTAGCACCCCAAACCCGGCCCAGAAGTTATGACCGGATCCGGCATGCCACATCAAAAACGTTAAAAAAAATTTTCATTCTAAGTCCAGAAAATCGTACTTGATGTTCAAAAGATTAATTCATTAAGGATTAAAGTGAATGGAAGCTGTGCACCAGGTAGGAAACCGGAAAAGAGGTGGTGAGTCCATCGGACTGCTTAAGTACCAAGCTCCCTTCGGATCCAATCCTAGACATGCATACCGCCATTGCCACACCTAAATGTCATGGATATTTCTAGGAAACTGATTTGATTAAGTCATTTTTAGGAAAAGTGATTAATTTTGGAAAATACTTTCATTGCGGAAGCTTTGCTTGTTGTCGTGTTATTTTGAAATCAATTGTTGTTTTTGAAAAGGCGCCCTAAAGCTATCCAATTTCAACAGTTAAAATAAGTATTACCTATCTTAGTAATACATATTAAAACCATCAAAAATAGTTAAGCAGCCTTATTACATTTAAAAACCCAAAACTTCAATCGTAAATAAAAGGATGTCCAGTTCACCAGAAGAAAATCAAACTTTCAGAACGGGTGGTCACTCCGAATTCCCTCACATCTCCAAGCCCACTATGGTTGGGGATTTCCTGCGTGGATGAAAATAAAAGGGGTGAGTTTGGGGAAACTCAGTGTGTAAATTAACCCAACCATAGTCTATATCAGCTCAAACCACAGAAATAGAATAAGTTGGCCTTAGCTCAGAACAGAATTCAGAATAAAGCCCATAGGCCCATAACAGAACAGAACAGATATTATATGTTTATGCAGAAACCCAACCATATCCAACCGTATACACCCCCGTACCAACCTTACACCATCTGGGGAGACAACTCGACCCACCCAACTGCTACACACCACAGAATTTGCAGCATGGTTGCCAGAACAGATAATGTGACAGAGTCACCAGATACAGATAATCGTGGTAGAGCCACCAGAACAGATATATGTGGCAGAGCCACCAGATCAGATATTTGTGGCAGAGCCACCAGATCAGATATTTGTGGCATAGCCACCAGAACGCTTCCTCCATAATATAACCCATGTCCCCATGCAACAGATATATAATCATGGCATACATCATACAGAATCAGATCGTCATGCTTTTCAGTCAAATTAACCCTAGGGGTATAACGGTAATTTTGCACCTAGGGGTATAACAGTAATTTTCCATACATAGGGGTATTATAGTAATTTAGCTACTTTTAGGGTTTTCATGCATATCCTAACTATTTACGTACTATCAGAACACTTACCGCGCATACTTACCGAATTGGGCCCGTTGGCCCATGAACCCGATCTTTGGCCCATTAAGCCCAAATTATCAAAATGTATGAAATCGCGCGTACTGCAGTTTATTACTTTAGATTACCAAATATACAAACCCAACTATCTTACAAGCATTCGCACACTCGCAAATTCCCAAAATACCGACTTTTCGGCTTTTCGGCTTTTGCCAATCTAGTCTATGAGAGGGTGTCAGTTACACACCTGTTTGCGACGATATGCTGACGAGATCCACACACGAACTGCCTACAATTGGATTACTAACATGTTAATCTAACTATTCAAATATAAACTACGTATTAACCCTTACAATATTCGGCCAACCACACCTACAGATCATAGTAAGCTTATAAGAAATCAATAAGCAACTCATTAACAAATTTTGTCAATGTTTACCACATAATCATAATTTCACTGCAAGCTGTCTTCCTGAGCAATAGTCACTAAATTATTTATAACTGGAGCTACGAAACTCCAAATCAAGTGCCGTTAATTTTCCCTGAAAATAGACTCATAAATCTTCTATCCATAAAATTTCAAATTTTTTGTTTAGCCAATCAATACCAGATTTTTCTCAAGTTTCCCATGTTTCACTGTTTGACTAATCTGACCACCCTTCATTACGAATCAAATTTCTCATTGTACAGAATTTAAAATATGTTCTTGTTTATTTCATTAGAAACTAGACTCAATAAGCTTTAATTACATAGTTTATGCAGCTTCTAACTCATCTTCCACAATTTATGGTGATTTTCCAAAGTCACATTACTGCTGCTGTCCCAAGCAGATTTATTACCAAATCACTCTTTCACACCTAACTTGCATGCTTGTTATTTAAACATGTATATCACCAATCAATCATCACATATCTATGATTTTACTTAAGTATAATCTTCATTTCATCATTTTAAAGCACAACATGTTAGCTGATTTTTCCCTTTAACATCTAAGGCACATGCATGCTTATTTGTTTGGCTCAACTTCACCTATCTTCCATTTTTCATCAAAAGAAAATGAAACAACAACCATTTCCTTCATTTTAATTCATGACTAAATGCTCACAACACAACTAAAAATCAAAATATACTTCAACAGTTAAGGTAGAATCAAGAAGAACTCATGAACCTCAAAATAGAAGCAAGGTACCAAGAACTTACCTTCAATTTTCCTCCTCCTAATGACCAAATGATGTGAGCTTGCCTACGAACCAAATGGAGAACGAACAAGAAGCTATTAAGCTGCCCATTGGTCCAATAACGCGAGCTAGAGCTAAACGATTTAAAGTTGCTATTTTAGCATTGGTGGAACGGATTGAGGAAAATGAAAGCAAAGAGCTTAAAGACGAGCTGAATATTTTCAACTTCTTTGAAGTTGAAATTCATTCTAGCTAATTAAATTGCTGCTGGATTTTAAACCATTTAAATAAGCATTTAATTAAGTCTTATTACAGCTTATTAATATGTTTTTATTTAATATAAGTGTTTAATATGTCTTAATTTAGTTACATTAAAGATGTCTTGATTTCATTTAGTTTGTCTAAATTATTACATGTCTTAAATCTGTTCAACCGAATTTGTGTCATGCTTTATTAATATTTAAGTTGTTTCAATGTTAAATTCGGATGTTCACATTAAGTATTTACTTAGTTCAGCTTAATTTGATTGAAATTAATTAAGTTCATGTGTGTTTTTAGGTACAGCCGAATTTGAAGATTCATTGGGTAGATTCATGCATGAAGATTCAATGGATGTGAAGATGCATGCATGTTGGGTTCAATGCACCAAATGATACATGCATGGACTATATTAAAGATGGTGTGCTGATTGTTGAAGTTCTCTAAGTGACCATTCGGCCAAAAGAGATGATTTTCCATTCTCCAAAGCTGCCATTTATTTCCTTCACATTGCTGGGTACATTGTGGCTATTCGGTTCATGATGTTCACACCTTATGGTCATTCAAAACCGTCCATTCACACTTCCAAATGACTGTTCAAGTTGCTAATTAATGATGGTAATTTTTCAGCAAGAGTTGCTTCATTATTGACCTTATTAAACTCCATTGGCCGAATGTAGCTGCTGCCAATTTTCCAAGTTCGTTGAAGCTCTTCTTTGGTCTATATTCAGCCGAACATTGATTCAAGACCATTCATGGATCTTAGCTCAAAATTAGTTCAATGTTTACTTAGTTTTTAAGTATTGAACTTGACTATTCGGCTACTAGTCACTTAAGCTATAAATAGTTCTTGAATTTCTTGTAAAAGGACTTTTTGCCAAATTTCTGAATGAAATATAATTTTAGTGAGAAATTCACT
This sequence comes from Gossypium hirsutum, assembly GCF_007990345.1. Lineage (NCBI taxonomy): Eukaryota > Viridiplantae > Streptophyta > Magnoliopsida > Malvales > Malvaceae > Gossypium > Gossypium hirsutum. The sequence goes on along the minus strand of NC_053426.1, from coordinate 41,107,420 downwards.
CTCTTTATTCTCCAAAGCTCAAATTGACTTATCTTCAACGAGTGGCGTCAATCTGACTTTGCTCGAACTTATCACCCATTGGTGTGGAGTTCTTCATACCGTAGGTTCCTATTTTGCTAAATAGAGGGTCTCGGTTTTTATCCTATTTCCATTTCTTTCTTTGAAACCTTAAGCCCGGGTCCTTATTTGATAATAAGGGTTCGATCTTGTTTCATCGAATTACCCAACAAACAACAACCCATCAAACTCCTTTGTTCCTAAAGCCATCCAACTTCAAACACCAAGACTTGAATTTGATTCAATTCCGACACTACCTAATTTCGATTGGGAAAGATTACGACTCGTCTTTACATCCGAAACGAGCTCGTATCACCAAATACTCAAGAGCTTTCTCCTCTCATTTCTCTTCTCTAACTTTCAGCTATGATGAACAAAGATGGACAAAACTTTGTTCTTTTCACCCCTTTTTTCTTTTAATAAAACTTCATATTTCATCCATTTAATTCTTTAATACAAAAGACATGAAATTCTTATCATGAAACATTTACCTAACCCATTATCATGAAACATTTACCTAACCCATTATCATGGAACATTTACCTAACCTATTATCATGAAACATTTACCTAACCTATTATCATGGAACATTTACCTAACCTATTATCAAGGAACATTTACCTAACTTATTATCAATTTGTATCAATTTGTACCATAAATTATGGATATCAAGTGTACATTTTGTCTATAACAACATGATGGCTGGCCACTTCATGTAAAATGGGAGGTTTGTCATGCAAATCCTCCTATTTTGCACTCCTATTTATTTGGCCACTTCAATTTAGCCTATAGCATTTTCAAACATTTTCACATAGGTCCTATTTCATAATTTCACCCCTTTTTTCTTATGGAACAAAAATTAACTAAAATTGTCGGGTTCTATCTTAAGTTTGGGCTTTCTAGAGGCCCACTAACATAATTAAACCTATGCCAACATTCACAGAATTCCCGAAAATTGGGGCGTTACAAAAACAGAGAAAGTTTGCCTCACAAATTTGGCAGAATATCATTCAAAAATGTCCAAAAAGTAGTGTTCCTTCAGAAGGCTGGTTACATGAATTTATAGTGTCAAAAGGAAAGCTAGCTGAAAGGTCACTTTTAATGAAGCTAATAATGAGGCCTAATGAAAAGTCACAACTATAGAAATTCTATTCCAAGTAACTCCAGCCTTCAATGTGATTTACTTCTTCAATTAAGTTGCTTTCAAAGTCTTTTGAAGTCTCCATGAGCAACCGAAAAGACACCAGCTTCTTTGATGGAGAATTGAATGCATGTAGTGATTACTCATGAAGCAAACGGTTATGGAAGATGAAACAAAGTTGCTGCCTAATTTAAAGAAGAATAATGCTCTCCTTTAATTGATAGAAACAACTTCTTAATGATATTTAAAGCCTCTTTGTAACAACCCTCTCTTTGTAACTGAAATCTCTTGAAAAGTCACCTTATTGAATGCATAACAGCCTTTAATAATAATAGATGGGAGCTAAAAGTCACCTGCAATTAACACATGTAACCGTCACATTTATTCATTTATTAAGCTTAAAACAAATTAACAACTAACTTAAATAATGAACTAACACTTATGCATCATTTATTCCAGCAACAAGTTTAACTAAGAGAAACATTATTAAATGAACTTAAATTCATGCATCAATAAATTATCCTAGGAACTAGATTATTTAAAGAAGCAACTATTAAATAAAGTTCAACAAAAACACTTATTAATTAAACTAAGATGAGTTGAATAAATGTCCAGCAACTCATTTATTAAACTAAGATGCGTAAATGCATGGTTTAAAATGCAAACTAAATGAACAAATGAGTTACTTAATGCAAGACTTAATTTAATGAAGCTGACTTAAACTAACATCAGAGTCACATAATGTATGACTTTATTAAATGCAGAACACATAATGCATGTCATAATTAAAATATGTATTTAATAAATAAGACATAATTAAAGACTAAAGCAACTAAGATAAATCAAGTCTTTATTCCAACAACATAAATGAATTTAAAGGTCTCATTTTGCATTTGGGCCCCTCGAGTTTAGGCCAATCTCGATGTCGTCGAGATGTACCGAAACATGATGCGACCAGGATCGCATCAAGATTCCTTACCTTTAAGCACTTGTGGTTGGATTCCACCATCAACCTTACCTTTTTCAATCAAATGGAAGCGTCTCACATTAGGGAAGTATTGCAAGAGGAAGATAACAAGAAAGAATCAAAATGGGAATCCTTTCGCTGAGAATAAGAGGACAGGTCTTCATACAGATGATGATGATCACTTCGAGATTGATTCTTCATGGATGGGTAACTTTGCGCATATGAAGAATTACTTGGGCCTTCTCATTCATCACCGTAATAGGCTTCAGACTCAAAACTTGTTTGACTTCGTCTCAAATTCTTTGATGAAGAAGATCCACGATATAGGTCTCTTCCCAAATAGTCATTGGACGATTGTTTTCTTGAAAGTCTTGAATCTATCCCTCGACTTGGTGAACTTTGCTCTCATTGGGTTCTTGCTCGATGATCTCGCTTTTCTTGGATAGGCTTGATATTTCGGTCGAGCATGCGCTCCATCTCTTTCAACAAATACTGAAATTCAAATTCTAAAAATTCTTTTTGCAACATGATTTAGAAAAAAAATGATTAAAATAGAAAGATGAAATCCTCACCACAAACCTCACTATTTCTCTCAAAAAGAAAATAATGGATGTGCACTCCATTCGTGTTTTCACTCATTTAGGCTTTTTCAACACTCGAATGCACTCACACTCTCTAGCCTTTTACCGCTCGTACTTGCTCTCGTAACCTCGTATTTTGTTTCTTTGACTCGTCTTGGTGCTTTGAGGTCAGCTTCAAGGTGGTTACAAGGGTAAAATGTATTAGTGTAAGGGTAGGCTAAAAAGAATATTCTTTTCAGTGTAGTGTGGCATTTTAGGGGGTACAAAGATGATGAAATGAACACTTTGACGATTGGAACAATTGTATTAAACAGCAGAGAAGAGAAATAAGCACTTCACAATTTTTTTTATATTTCAAAGTTTTTTTTTATAACTTCAAAGTAATGCTATTACAATAGAAAAATGAAAATACAACTTGAAAAAATATTTTTTAATTTCATTTTTTCACAATGAACCTATTTCAATCTTGGTACTAATGTCAGTACTTCTCGTTTTACAAGCTCTGATACAAAATGATGTGATCCAGCTTGGGTGATGGAGTCAAATTCACGGTGTGCCTGATTGTCTTCGAGAAGAGTCGTTCGTAAGAGGGCCTTAAGTGTAGAGATAGGCTTAATAGGCTTGATAGAAGCAAATGGGGTTCGAAAAGGGGTAAGTGTATGATACGATCACGGTTTCCCATAAGTCAAGTCCAAGCCAAGATCCGATGGTGCTACCTCAAGGCCGATCACAAGGGCTCGTGCAAAACAATTTAAAGAAGCTGTTATAGCTTTAGTTCAGCATGTGTGGGATGATGTCAATGCTAGACCAATCGAACCAGTTAGTGGCCATTTTGGAAATCCATGCCGAACTTTTCTACAAGTTCAGTTCAGCTCACCGAGCTCACCTTCAGTTCAAGTTAGCTCCCATGTTGCTCCACACCAGTTCATTAGCTCGGGACCAGCTCATTATCAGCTCACGAGTTTAAGCTCAGCTCGGGTTTAGCTCATGAATTAACCATCAGCTGTGGAGTTCACTTTGAATTCATTTGACTACTATTGAATTTTTAATTAATAAGTTCAATAATTAGTTAATTAATATCTACATATTAAATTTAGTTCACATTAGTTATCTAAGTATGTCTTAAAAGTGTTTATTGATGATAATTAAATTTGTCATAACCGAATTTAATGTTGATATTTGTGTTCACATTAGTTTGAATTTATTCTGTTCACATTTCTTGTAGAAACGCAATGGACATATGGAGATTAAAGCAAGCATGATTTTGAAGGTGCATGGACGGTGGGGACTTGAATCTCTTAGGTGCATGTTCGGCCAAGTGCATGTATGACCATATTCAATGTCTTTAAGGTTCATGAATGTTTCCATTCATGTATGGTGTGCTATCTCTTCATTCTCCAAGGTGACCATTCGGCCAAAGGACACTCACACATACATGAAGATAGCTTGGCCAATTAGCTTCCCCATGACTCTCCTTAATTCGTTCACACCTATGTTCACATGGAAAGACTATTCGGTTCACCTTGTTCACACTAGAAGACTTTTCAACATTCGGTTTCACACACATGATGGCCCTTGGAGTGTCCACAATTAATTCATACTTTTTGGCCAAACATTGCTTCATTTAACAAGGTTGGCTGAACCTCACAAGTGACCATTGGACATCATGCATTCACTTAGTGTTTTCTTGAGCATGAAGATTCATTCATTTCCTATTACCATAGCCGAATCTAGACATGCACATTAAGGGTCATTTTTCTAGAATTTTCTTTAATTAATATGTAAGCATGAAAGGCCAATCGGCTACCTAGACTTAGGCCTATAAATACTTGTTCAATTTCCATGTAAAGGACTTTTTGAACTTTTGTTAATGTTATGCTGCCGAAATTGTGAGGCAAACTTTTCTTATATTTCGTTCAAGATTCGTTTGGTGTTCCTAGCGTTCTAGTTGTGTCAGCCGTGTTCTTTGTCGTACCCGAACTTATCACTATTCGTAGTGTGGCATTCAACATACCGAGTTCCATCTTGTTAGATAGTGGATCGAGATTTCCCTTACAAACCTTAACCGAACTCAAAAGCTAATCAAGGGTCGATACCATTTCAGTATTGTTCTTGAAAGTACTTTAGTAGTTCCAACCTGTTCTCTTCTTTACTTAGTCGAACCTAACCGACCATTTGTTATATCCTTTTTTCTACCTTTCGTTCCTACCATTCCATTCGTACCCTCTTTCTACTTTGCATACCTTCACTCAACTAAATAAGTAACTTCTGTAGACGATCGGGCAATCTACATATGACTCGACTCTTCTCGAGACGTTCGTTCATCTGGTATCAGAGCTACCTAATGGAGCTTAGACGTTCAAAGCGGATTCCAGGTAAGTTCAGAAAAAAGTAGAATTTTTTTTCGTATCATTTTATTTCGATGTTGTTATGTTCTATAAAATTATGCGCAAGAAAAATGTTAAAAGTTTTTTTTTTTTTTTTCGTATAAATAAAAGTTTAAACAATTCAAAAATTGAATA